>NW_013666591.1:250883-255509 GCF_000517525.1 Limulus polyphemus | reverse complement strand
ATTCGAACCCTCAGATTGCGAGTCGAGTGCCTTAACCACCTGGCAAAGACAACAGGATATGGATTTATCATGATGAGGCTTCCATTCATAATTCTCGTTCAACTATCACACATTTCAAGCACCTGGAGAAAGAAACGTTTATTCATGGAATTCCATACGAAGACACACCCGTCAAGTCGTGGAATGCAATGCCTATACATTTATGTGTAATCAAACTATTGATACGAGTCCTGGGAAAATACAGTGCTCTTTTGCTAGCTTAATCAGACTATTTGTCAGCTGTAAAACTTACAACATCAGTAGTAATCTATTTAACAAACTATCCTGTCAGAATGTGGGAGACAGTTGGAAATTGATTCTACATTTAAAAAAGTTTTACTGTGGACATACCCCACATTGGAAGGAGGCATTTTTGCTCCCCTCCTCCACACATGATACTTCTGAGTAGTTGCATTGTCCTTTAGCCCCCTCTAGGTCAAAATATTTTCTTACGCCAATGTTATATATATATATACACATACATAGTAGAGAAATATGAAATTGGTTTACCAGGTTGTAAAGTAATGATATAGAAGTTACTTTGGGTAACGTGTGTAACCAGTTTCTACAATGTGATGTAACACACACACACACACCCTTCCCGCACACGGTTAAGTTAAGGAGTGGGCAACCGGAATTAACAAACAATTAACAAATAATATTGGAAAAATAAAGTATAAGTTGTCTTAATAGGTAATAATGCATCGTCAATGATAAATATAATATAGAAAACAATGACATTAACAGACACTGATCTAACTAGTTAATTTAAATACTAAAGAAATTCAGTCGTGTGAACTATTTAACCTTTATATGTATATAACTATGATGGCCGAACCTTTTGAGATAATTATGATCTTTGTTTGATTAGAAATTATTGATAATGTACTTAGCTATATCAGCAGAGTAAAGCTAGTTAATTATTGATAATGTACTTAGCTATATCGGCAGAGCAAAGCTCGTTATGTAGACGAACTTTTGCAGTTTTTAACAAACAGAATGAATGCAAATAGGATTGTTACCAAGGAAAAAACATTTTACTTTATAAAGCTTTAATTCTCCGAGGATTTTCTGATACAACTTAATGAACATACGAGCTAAGCCGATAAAAAGAAAGGTTTAATGAAGTAAAACTGCCACAATTTACCCCTATAACCTTAATGATCGAGTTAAAACTGAAGATCATATCTTTCAAGCTTCTCAATGTTTAAATAATCAGTATTTTACTGAACCTATTACATGTTATCCTTGCTAAAGTCATTGCCGGAAACACATACCTAACAGCGGAGCCAAAGCCCTATCAGTTTATTACATGGTCTATAGAAAAGTCATTAAAATAGAGATTTCAGAAGTTTATATGATTCCATCGGAGAGCATTAACTAAAAACTCCCCTCCTAGTTTAGAGTACCGGACCGGTGCACGGCAGCGACAAAAATGTTAAAAAATGGCGACAGTCAAATCCCACTATTCGATCTGAAAAATAATAACTCAAGAGTTGGCGGTGGGTGGTGTTGACTAGTTACCTTTCTTCTGGTTTATCTCTTCAAAATTAGGGACAGCTAGCGCAAATAAGTTGTCGTGTAGCTTTGCGTGATATCCAACAAATAAGTCATTGTTCGGAAGAAAGTTCTTTACTCATAAACGTTTGGCTTTTCGAGAAATCGTTATCAATATCTGTGTAAAAAGACTAATTATTATTATTACCGTTGTTTTGCTTTTAAAATGCCTAATGTTTTTAAGTTTAGAAAGACAAATCTTGTTTCTGCTGAGAAAATAAGTAGAAAACTCAGTTGGTGAAATGGATAAGATTATTTTATTATAAAGTTGTGTCATACTAGATTTTCATCTGTTTTTACACATCATTAGTAGGTTTTAAATTGTTAGTCCCAAGCAGTGTTATAATTAGCGTCCGTATTACTGTTTGTATATTCCTTAGTAAGGGTGTCGTTCAACAAAAAGTGGTCATCTATCTATATTGAGATTTAGGTCTAAGGCCGAGAAAAGTCGTGGGATTGGGGCCTAAGGCCAAGACAAGTCTTGGAATGGTGGCCTAAGACTAAGACAAGTCGTTGGATGGAGGCCTAAGTCCGACATAGATCGTATGATGTGGTCTAAGGCTGAGCCAAGTCGTGGAATGGGGGTCTAAGGGTGAGACAAGTCGTATCGATTAATTATGTGTGAGGGGGTTTTTTCTTCACTTTTTTGCGTGAAATGATATACAGCACTCTGCTGTGCTTCAGGTAAGTATTTACTGATGTGTATTTAACATACCAATGTTTCCAAACACTTCAAAGTTCTTGCTATCCGTTATAGATAGAACGATAGTGATAAAACAAATATTTCGTATACCGATATTCTAAAACACCTGAAACTTTGCGCTAACAGTTATGGATAGTAAGATAGTGATAAAACAAATATTTCAAATACCGATATTTTAAAACACTTGAATCTTTATACTAAAAGTTATAAATAGTAGGATAGTGGTAAAATAAATATTTCAAATACCGATATTTTAAAACACTTGAAACTTTATACTAAAAGTTATAAATAGTGGGATAGTGGTAAAATAAATATTTCAAATACCGATATTTTAAAACATTTGAAACTTTATACTAAAAGTTATAAATAGTAGGATAGTGGTCAAACAAATATTTCAAATACCGATATTCTAAAACACTTGAAACTTTATACTACAAGTTATAAATAGTAGGATAGTGGTCAAATAAATATTTCAAATACCGATATTCTAAAACACTTGAAACTGTGTGCTAACAGTTATAGGAAATAAGATCGTGGTAATTTTTTTTAAACGAAGCTTACCTTCTTTATACTTTCTTTTTCTCGCGAAATATTTTAGTGTTTCATGAATAAAATGGTCCTATTCTTCATTTTTAACAAATTTTCATAAAGACTGACCACATCTACAATCACAAAAGCCGGAACAACCAGACTGGTAACAAGTATTCCGTGTGTGCAAGTGTGTAGTAACCCAACCAGACAAGCTAGAAGCCAAGCTCGGACTCCACGAGCATTTTGAGCTCGTCGGGTTGAGCTACTGGCTTATATAGGAGAGAACCTTCCCGGTTAAAACTTCGACCACGCCCGCCACTACATTGAAGTAGCACATGCACCTGTCAAAAACATGCTATATAAGTCTAGGACAGCACCCAGGTTTCCGTGCTTCAATAGGATTAGCACGGTAAAATAAGTGAGAAGTTTGGACATTTATAAACTACTGAAAAACCTTCAACTTCTCTGTGACAACTTAAATAAATCTTATACCGAGCCGTTTCATTCATATACGGGTTTCTTTGTCTAATATTTTCGACATTATGAGAAAACTCATTAGTAGAGATCGAAGGGAGAATGTACCTAGAATATATCAAAACTGATGCTGTAATATTGTTCGTGTATTAAATAAAACAGATCTTCAAAATATCAAGTACATATATAAAAATTACTATTTCTGGTAATAAAGATCTTCCTATGTTTTCCAAAAACAGCGAAGTATTTTGAGTTGGCATATACTTAGAATTTGTCGGATCACCTCAGAAATTTGACTGAATACTTATTCAATGTTTTACGAAGCGAGCAGTAACTTGTATTTAGCATATATACGGTGCTGTGCTTTTAAAACTCTGTGAAGGAATTTCAGTGGGCATACAATTAGTGTTCTACAGTAACGTTGAAAAACCTGAAATTAGTATATATTAAGTGAATGCCTGCTTGTCAAAACTAAAAGATTTAAAATACCAAGTGACCTTAAACGCAGTATTGTAAACAACAAAGTGGACATCTGTTCAGTTTTGTTAAAACAAAGTCCAAACAGTACTAATTGTCAGAGTGAAAAACCCGAAGAAAGGATATATCTATTAACTATCAGAGTCAAAAACTTGAAGAGAGTATATATCTATTATATGTTAGTCAAAAACTTGAAGAGAGGATATATCTATTATATGTTAGTCAAAAACTTGAAGAGAGGATATATCTATTATATGTTAGTCAAAAACTTGAAGAGAGGATATATCTATTATATGTTAGTCAAAAACTTGAAGAGAGTATATATCTATTATATGTTAGTCAAAAACTTGAAGAGAGATATATCTATTATATGTTAGTCAAAAACTTGAAGAGAGGATATATCTATTATATGTTAGTCAAAAACTTGAAGAGAGTATATATCTATTATATGTTAGTCAAAAACTTGAAAGAGAATATGTTTACTATTTGTGAGAGTCAAAAATTTGAAGAGAGGACATAGTTACTACTTGTCAAAATCAAAAACTTGAGGAGAGGATTTATTTACTACTTGTCAGAGTCAAAAACTTGAAGAGAGGATATATTTACTACTTGTCAGAGTCAAAACATTTGCAGAGAGGATATATTTACTATTTGGTAGTCAAAAACTTGAAGAGAGGATATATTTACTACTTGTCAGAGTCAAAAACTCGAAAGAGAGGATATGTTTACTACTTGTCAGAGCAAAAACTTGAAGAGAGGATATATTTACTACTTGTCGAGTCAAAAACTTGAAGAGAGGATATATTTACTACATGTCAGAGTCAAAAACTTGAAGAGAGGTTCAA
>NW_013666591.1:248652-250009 GCF_000517525.1 Limulus polyphemus | reverse complement strand
GAGAGGATATATTTACTATTTGGCAGTCAAA
The DNA here is from genome assembly GCF_000517525.1 of Limulus polyphemus. Taxonomy (NCBI): domain Eukaryota; kingdom Metazoa; phylum Arthropoda; class Merostomata; order Xiphosura; family Limulidae; genus Limulus; species Limulus polyphemus. Next base: position 249,978 of record NW_013666591.1, on the reverse strand, counting down.
ACTTGAAGAGAGGATATATTTACTACTTGTCGAGTCAAAAACTTGAAGAGAGGATATGTTTACTACTTGTCACAACAAAAACTTGAAAAGAGGATATACTTACTATTTGGTAGTCAAAAACTTAAAGAGAGGATATATTTACTATTTGGCAGTCAAAACTTGAAGAGAGGATATATTTACTACTTGTCAGAGTCAAAAAGTCGAAGAGAGGATATATTTACTACTTGTCAGAGTCAAAAATTTGAAGAGAGGATATATTTACTATTTCGCAGTCACAAACTTGAAGATAGGATATATTTACTACTTATCGAGTCAAAAACTTTGTAGAAAGGATATATTTACTACTTGTCAGAGTCAAAAATCTGAAGAGAGGATATATTTACTACTTGTCAGAGTGAAAAATTTGAAGAGAGGATACATTTACTATTTGGCAGTCAAAAACTTAAAGAGAGGATATATTTACTACTTGTCAGAGTCAAAACATTTGAAGAGAGGATATATTTACTATTTGGCAGTCAAAAACTTGAAGAGAGGATATATTTACTACTTGTCAGAGTCAAACCTCGAAAGAGGATATATTTACTACTTGTCGAGTCAAAAATTTGAAGAGAGGATATATTTACTATTTGGCAGTCAAAAACTTAATTAGAGGATATATTTACTACTTGTTAGAATCAAAATATTTAAAGAGAGGATATATTTACTACTTGTCAGAGTGAAAAACTCGAAAGAGGATATATTTACTACTTGTCAGAGTGAAAAACTGGAAAGAGGATATATTTACTACTTGTCGAGTCAAAAACTTGAAGAGAGGATTTATTTACTATTTGGCAGTCAAAACTAAAGTAGAGGATATATTTACTACTTGTCAAATTCAAAACATTTGAAGAGAGGATATATTTACTATTTGGCAGTCAAAAACTTGAAGAGAAGATATATTTACTACTTGTCAGAGTCAAACCTCGAAAGAGGATATATTTACTACTTGTCGAGTCAAACATTTGAAGGGAGGATATATTTACTACTTGTCAAAGTCAAAAATCTGAAGAGAGGATATATTTACTACTTGTCAGAGTCAAACTTGAAGAGAGGATATATTTCCTATTTGGTAGTCAAAAACTTCAAGAGATGATATATTTACTATCTGGCAGTCAAAAACTTGAAGAGAGGATATATTTACTACATGTCAGAGTCAAAAACTTGAAGAGAGGTTAAAGTTACTACATTTTAGTGTCAAAAACGTGAAGTGAGGATATATGTACAGATTGACAGAGTCAAAAACTTGAAGAGAGGATATATTTACTACATGTCAGAGTCAAAAACTTG
>NW_013666591.1:245789-247949 GCF_000517525.1 Limulus polyphemus | reverse complement strand
GGAAATTTAATATATCATAAGTAATGCGATATATCATAGGAAATTTAATATATCTTAAGTAATGCGATATATCATAGGAAATTTAATATATCATAAGTAATGCGATATACCATAGGAAATTTAATATATCATAAGTAATGCGATATACCATAGAAAATTTAATATATCATAAGTAATGCGATATATCATAGGAAATTTAACATATCATAAGTAATGCGATATGTCATAGGAAATTTAATATATCTTAAGTAATGCGATATATCACAGGAAATTTAATATATCTTAAGTAATGCGATATATCATAGGAAATTTAATATATCTTAAGTAATGCGATATATCATAGGAAATTTAATATATCATAAGTAATGCGATATGTCATAGGAAATTTAATATATCTTAAGTAATGCGATATATCACAGGAAATTTAATATATCTTAAGTAATGCGATATATCATAGGAAATTTAATATATCTTAAGTAATGCGATATATCATAGGAAATTTAATATATCTTAAGTAATGCGATATATCATAGGAAATATTTGCGCGACGTTTGAAAAATGCATTCTCCTTTTCTTTCCCATACATCAACCGTTATTCATAGGTCTAATGAAAGTCGCATATACATTTTTATACGCGGAACTTACGAAATGTTAAGGAATCATAAGTTTAAATCTAATGGAAGTTTTTTATTTCAAATCTCTTATATATATATATATTTAGAAGATAAGTTCCAAATTAAAACTCTCTTGTTACAGATTTTAGGACATTTTATCTCTCGTGCTTTGTAGCACTCAGCTCTTGCACTTGCCATATTTATACAACTTTCAACTTATAACATTTACAAAACTGACACGAACAGAAACATTCTTAATAGATTTAAACAAAGATTGTAAACTTTTAAGCGGAAGAATTAAAATATCTGTATTTGTAGTAAAGAAAGTTCCCAAAGAAACTCTGAGAGGTGTTTTTTCACGTTTTAATATTTTTCTCTTGATCGACCACAAGGTTGAATTGCTTCAAGTACTTTTTACTACTCTAAAATTTTCTGAATTTTGAAAGAATTAGATTTTCTTTTGAATACTGATTAGCTTTTTCAAATCATATCCTGACAGATTTTAATGAAATACTTGATAAGGAGACGAATATAAAGCATTAAATATCTCGTTAATAATCAAATCCTGTTCGCTCTAATCAATCATCTATCAAAGCATCCTTGTCTATAGGTGAAACCTCAGGGAGCAGATCATTCTTCCTTACGACGACTAAATATTAAGTTATATTAAAATAACAACTGTCAAATAAAAAATGTTTTTGAATTATGTTTTGCTCTCTTTTACATCTCGGGATCATCTTGACGAAAAATGAAGATCTGTAACACCAAACTGACATGTCAATTCCTGTTAAGAAAGTTAGGGTTTTTATCTCCAATCTGAGAAAACTCTTAAGAAATTTAGAGTTCTTCAACACCAATCTCGTCTCTCAAAATCTGTTAAGAGAGTTAAAGTTCTGTAACACCAAGCTCAATTCTCAAAGCCCATTAAGGAAACTGGAGATCTGTAACACTAAACTGATTCTTCAAAGCCCATAAAGAACGTCATAGTTCTATAACACTAAGATGATCTCTCAAAACCCGTTAATAGAGTTATAGTTCTGTAACACAGAGATAATCTCTCAAAACCAATTAAGAAAGTTAAAATTTTGTAACACCAAGCTGATCTCTAAAAACCTGTTAAGGGAATTAAAGTTCCGTAACAACAAGTTGATACCTTAAAACCCGTTAAGGGAGTTCAAGTTATGTGACACAACACTGATCTCTAGAAACCCGCTAAGAATGTTAAGGTTCTGTAACGCCAAGCTGATCTATCAAAATCTGTTAAAAACGTTTGAGAGTTGTAACACTAAGATGATCTCTCAAAACCCTTAAGAAAGTTAAATGTCCGTAACACTAAAATGATCTCTCAAAACCCGTTAAGAAAGTTAAAGTTCTGTAACACCAACTTAATCTCTCCAAACCCGTTAAGAAAGACAAAGTTCTGTAACACTAAGATGATCTCTCAAAATCCGTTAAGAAAGTCAAAGTTCTGTAATATTAAGATGATCTCTCAAAACCCGTTAAGAGAGTTACAGTTCTGTAACACAGAGATGATCTCTCAAAACCC
>NW_013666591.1:237155-245465 GCF_000517525.1 Limulus polyphemus | reverse complement strand
GTTAAAAACGTTTGAGAGTTGTAACACTAAGATGATCTCTCAAAATCCGTTAAGAAAGTCAAAGTTCTGTAATATTAAGATGATCTCTCAAAATCCGTTAAGAAAGTCAAAGTTCTGTAATATTAAGATAATCTCTCAAAACCCGTTAAGAGAGTTACAGTTCTGTAACACAGAGATGATCTCTCAAAACCAATTAGGAAAGTTAAAATTCTGTAACACCAAGCTGATCTCTCAAAACCCGTTAAGGGAATTAAAGTTATGTAACACTAAGATGATCTCTCAAAATCAGTTAAGAAAGTTAAATTTCTGTAGCTGATCTCTCAAAACCCGTTAAGAAAGATAAAGTTCTGTAACACTAAGATGATCTCTCAAAACCAATTAGGAAAGTTAAAATTCTGTAACACCAAGCTGATCTCTCAAAACCCGTTAAGGGAATTAAAGTTATGTAACACTAAGATGGTCTCTCAAAACCCAGTTAAGAAAGTTAAATTTCTGTAGCTGATCTCTCAAAACCCGTTAAAGAAAGTTAAAATTCTGTAACACTAAGATGATCTCTCAAAATCCGTTAAGAAAGTTAAGTTTTCTAACATTAAGATGATCTAACAAAACTCTTTAAGCGAGTTAAAGTTCTGTAACACTAACTTGATTTCTTAAAACCCGTTAAGGGAGTTAACTTTCGATAACACCAAACTGATCTCTAAAAACCCGCTAAGAAAGTTAAGGTTCTGTAATGCCAATCTGATCTCTCAAAATCCGTTAAGAAATTTAAAATTCTGTAACACCAAGCTGATCTCTCAAAAACAGTTAAGAAAGTTAAAGTTCTGTGACATAAAATTGATCTCTCAAACTCATTAAGAAAGTTAAAGCTCTGTAACACTAAGATGATCTCCCAAAACCTGTTAAGAAAGTTAAAGTTATGTAACATTAAGCTGATCTTTCAAAAACCCGTTAACAGAGTGTTAACTTGTATCTTTCAAACCATGAGTACGTTGTATTATTTAATAAATATCCAATATACGTAGATGATAAATCAATATGTAGAGACTCAAGTTCTCTACTACCACTTACAATAAATATTTTTATTTCTAGATTTAAGAGTTAACGTCTCTACTACCACTTACAATAAATATTATCATCTCTAGATTCAAGGGTTAACGGCTTTACTACCACTTACTATATATATTGCAATCTCTAGATTCAAGGAGTAACGCTATTTAAACAAGGGGACTAGTTCTATATATGAACATACCTTGATTTAAGATAGGTCGTTTCCGCAGTTAAAAAACTCAGTAGATAAATAGCATAAATTATCTTGTAGTTGCTCTTATACGAAAAATAAATTCTATTTCAAATCAGAAATATTTGAAGGAAGTGAAATTTTCACTTTTAAGCAACAGTTGCTTTTATTAGATACGGTCGTCTATCTCAAAACTAGGTGGGAATTTTAAAGAAAAGGATCCCACTGATTACTTAAACACTCTTTTGATACTGCAAATAAACTTACTTGATACTTCTATTTCTCGAATTAACATCTTCACATTAGTTCAGAAGGACTAAGTTATTAAATCCGAACAAAGGTCTATCATATTTTTACGAAACAACGTATAAATAAAAACTCATCACTCTCCTCTATAATTTGGTTCATCAGTATAAGAAGAGAAAAAAGAATGATCAAGGCTTACATAGTTTGGAATTATTAACGGACGTATTGACGCCAAGCCGACCGGCTCTACCTACATCCAGCATACCGTTCACATATTGCTCTATACAAAAGACGATCATAGCGATAAGGAATTAAAACGATGACTTAGGCATGAGCACATCAAAGTCGTTTATTTCAACAGAAGGTTAGTGGACGTGAAATAACCCGTTCTTTATGCCTTTCCTATTTTTTGTCTTTTTAAGCATGGATGTGATGAATTTTAATATCTTTTTTTTTTTCAAGAAGAGAATGCTGGGATGACTTTTTTTTTGTTTTAATGTTAACGTGAGAAAGATTCCGAGAAGTAATCTTGTGATCAAGAAGTCACGTTTTCAAGTTTGAGTGTTTTAACTGTCACTAGAATTTTAAATTTAACTCTTAAGAGAAAGCTAAAATGTTTAAAAAAACCTTATAATGCCCTGATTCGTTAGGTACAGTAGCTTAAAAAACCTTATAAGGTTGGATTCGTTAGGTAAAATAGTCTGAAAACCTTATAAAGCTCTGATTCGTTAGGTAAAATAGTCTGAAAATCCATATGATCTGGAAAACGTAAATCAAATTATATACACCCAGTGTTTTTACACACTTATTTACACTGATTTTCTAGGAATGGCAAACACATTATCTATTTACAGAAATAAACAGACCAGTCAGTTTTGAGCGTAAAATTATTTTTTTTTTATCTCTAATAACTTGTACATGAACTTGTTACTGTATCCATGTCTTAATAACTTGTATATGAACTTGTTACTGTATCCATGTCTTAATAACTTGTATATGAACTTGTTACTGTATCCATGTCTTAATAACTTGTATATGAACTTGTTACTGTATCCATGTCTTAATAACTTGTATATGAACTTGTTACTGTATCCATGTCTTAATAACTTGTATATGAACTTGTTACTGTATCCATGTCTTAATAACTTGTATATGAACTTGTTACTGTATCCATGTCTTAATAACTTGTATATGAACTTGTTACTGTATCCATGTCTTAATCTTGGTTTTGGAAAGATCGATTACATTATTGAATTTATAAATTCACTGTAATTTCATAACACTACTTAGTTAATATTATGGAATAACTACATTTAGTATAAGAAACAAATAGCTTTATAGTTTCATTTATTAGGTAAGCTAAGAGGACTTGAGATTCTTTATTAGAACAAAAGGTGTAGTCAAATTCTTATCTCAAGAGTCCTTGAAATATCCAAATAGCTTTACTGGTTTCATTTATTAGGTAAGCTAAGATGACTTGAGATTCTTTATTAGAACAAAAGGGGTAATCAAATTCTTATCTCAAGAGTCCTTGAAATATCTAAGTATCTTTACTGGTTTCATTCATTCTGTAAGATAAGAGGACTTGGGAATCTTTACTACTACTAAAACAGATGTAGTCAACTTGTTGTCTTAAGAGTCCTTGGAATGTCTAAGTAGCTTTACCGGTTTCATTTATTCTGTAAGGTAAGAGGATCCGAGAGGTTAAGTTGTTAATTCAAGAGTTCTTAGAGTATCAAAGGAGCTCCATTAGATTATCTCATTTTTGTGTAATTTCAACCAAAGTGAAACAAGTTTTTATTTACATCCAAGTGGAATGTTAACTGAGATGGAGCAAGTTTTAATTTTTGCAACCAAATGGGATGTTAATTAATGTGAACCATATTTTCATTTACACCCAAGTATAATTTTGACTAAGAGGGATTTCATTTTTATTTTTATACTTAACTGTAATGTTAACAAAGTTAAGTTACCTTTTATTTTTACACCCAAGTGTAATTTTAAATAAGATTAACTAAGTTTTCATTAACATCCAAAACTAATGCCAAATAAGGTGGAATATGTTTTTCTTTACATCCAAGTGATAGTTTATTTAAGGTGGAGCAAATTTGATTTACATTTAAGTGTACTGATAACTTATGTAGAACAAGTAATTATTTACATCCAAGTGTAATGTTAACAGAAATGAAACAATTCTTTGTTTACACCCAAGTGCAACGGTAACTGAAGTGAAACAAGTATTTGTTTACACCCAAGTGCAATGGTAACTGAAGTGAAACAAGTATTTGTTTACACTCAAGTATAATGTTAACTGAAGTGGACCAAGTATTTGTTTACATCCAAGAATAATTTTAACTGAAGTAAAACAAGTATTTGTTTACACCCAAGCATAATGTTAACTGAAGTGAAACAAGTATTTGTTTACACCCAAGTATAATGTTAACTGAGGTGGACCAAGTGTTTGTTTACATCCAAAACTTTGTTTACACCCAAGTGTAATGTTAACAGAAATGAAACAAGTCTTTGTTTACACCCAATTGTAATGGTAGCTGAGGTGGACCAATTATTTGTTTACACCCAAGTATAATGTTAACTGAAGTGAAACAAGTTATTGTTTACACCCAAGTGTAATGTTAACAGAAATGAAACAAGTCTTTCTTTACACCCAGTTGTAATGGTAGCTGAGGTGGACCAATTATTTGTTTACACCCAAGTATAATGTTAACTGAAGTGAAACAAGTATTTGTTTACACCCAAGTGTAATGTTAACAGAAATGAAACAAGTCTTTCTTTACACCCAAGTATAATGTTAACAGAAATGAAACAAGTCTTTCTTTACACCCAAGTGTAATGGTAACTGAAGTGGACCAAGTATTTGTTTACACCCAAGTATAATGTTAACTGAAGTAAAACAAGTATTTGTTTACACCCAAGCATAATGTTAACTGAAGTGAAACATGTATTTGTTTACACCCAAGTGTAATGTTAACAGAAATGAAACAAGTCTTTGTTTACACCCAAGTGTAGCTGAGGTGGACCAATTATTTGTTTACACCCAAGTATAATGTTAACTGAAGTGAAACAAGTATTTGTTTACACTCACGAATAATGTTAACTGAGGTGGACCAAGTATTTGTTTACACCCAAGTATAATGGTAACTGAAGTGGACCAATTATTTGTTTATACCCAATTAACTGAAGTGAAACAAGTATTTGTTTACACCCAAATATAATGTTAACTGAGGTGAACCATGTTTACATTTTTCTAACCAAGTCAAATATTAAGAAATGCTGAACCAAGTTTATGTTTTTAATCCCAAGTGAAATGTTAATTTAGAGAAGCCTAGTGTTTATCATACAGAATGCGAGTCAGCAGAATTCAAAAAATATATATTACTTTGTAGCAGACAATTAGTCGCTTATAAACCGTTTACGAAAATCTATTACTTGTGGTTGTTCTTTATAGTAAACCATTTTACTGATTCGATGTAGTTTTTACGTTTAAAGGAAAGTCACTTCTGCATAAAGTACTTGAGTACTATCATATGATAGGTCGATAAAAACGGTCTTAATTACATTAATATTTGATTCTTTGATTACTATACATTATTCAATAGAAAGAGAAAACAAAATAATGACAAAAATATTATAACATTAAATGTTATTGAATTAAACAACAACAGTTGATACTAACACTTCTTCGTTAAAATGCACAGCTTCCCCCACAAATATCAGGAAGCGTTAGGCCTTTTATCAAATTAATCGGGAAAATGAAAGCAATCTGATAACTTTGAAGTTCCCCAAGTTTTAAGATATTTTAAATTACCGAAGACACATTTTAGTTAATTTCGAACCAATAGTGACAACAGTGCGAACAGCTATATTAGTTCCTAGGGTCATATTTACTTTAAAAAAAACAACTACAAAAACTTTATCTCAAAGAGTAGCAACGTCTAGAAATTTAATTTTGTGCCAGTTCTTACAACTGAATAAAGAAAACCTGTAAGTTCTTGACTGTAATAGTAGTTTAGGTATTCGGGTCACAGCCCCGGGCGCTTAGAATCAATTAGGATTCTTTTACTTTAGTTCCCAATTGTAAAGTTACAAGTCGCTTTTATGTTGAGAAGATATGCATAGAGAAAATGAGAGAGAAATATAGACAATCCTTCTACTAATCCTGAAATTGTTAAATTAACTGCTCACACAGACAATTGTATCATCAAATACTATTTTATTTCATTTTTATATTGCAAAAAAATATATATTTAAAAAAAATTCACTAAATAAAGAAACTCCCCATTTCTCTTTAAATTATTTTAACCATTTATACTTAACTTACGAATTTTCAAACGTGCAAAGTTGAATAGTTTCTATACCACAAGACAATATAACAAAAAAGAATTCGTTTGTTATATATACAACTTAACAGTTAAAACCTTATACATGTTATTACGACATAGAATGCAATAAGGCCCAGTTTTATTAATACCATTTTGACTATATGATTACACTGCCATCTAGCGGTTACAATAATTTTGAGTTCTTTAAAGTAAAAATAAATTAATCACTTGGTCATAGGAAAGGTCCACGAGAGTAAAGATAGATTAAAACAATTCGCAGAGGAAAATCCTGTGTCTTCTTTCAATAATCGGCTATCGAATAACAACACTTTATGGTCAAACTGTGTTTTATTATTTCATAAAGAATAAATAAACAAACAAATTCTATATTCAGAACTAAACTTTCTTTCAAATTCCCAAAGAGTTACATAAAGACGTTATATACTTGAAACACTTCTGAACCTTACTTGGAGTTTGACTTCCTATTGCACGCATTATGAAAGTATAGTGGATTTTTTGTATTTCAATTCTTACTTAAGTAGGTCTATCTATGTTGCACAAAAAGTTATATTTTGGTAAGTTATAAATTGCCTAGAAGTAACAGTATTCAGTTGAGGAACCAACAAAAACGATTCTGTAGTTTATTCAGGCTGTTACCTGGAAGCATGAGTGTTCAACTACAAAATTTAAGCATTTGTGTTTATTGGTTTGCTGTTAAACACAAAGCTGCATAATTGGCTATTTGTGTTAACCACGAGTATCGAAACCAGGTTTTCGGCTATATAAGCCTTCAGACTTACCGCTGAGCCATGAGGGGGATTATATGTTTTTGACAAAAAAGACATATTTATTACCTTTACGTTATAACAGAGGGTTAATTGGAATGTCAGAATTTAAAATAGATTACATTTTGAAGGTTGTTAGAAAAAGCTGCTTAAATTTACTTATAATTATAATACAAACATCTGTCGACAAGGAGTACAGAAAATTTGTACTTTTACTAACAGGTAGCAACACCCTAGAAAGGAGATTGTTGTTGTTTGAAGTTGGCTACACAATGGGCTATCTGTGCTCTGCCCACCACAGGTATCGTGAATAAAGTTTGAAGTATTACACGTGTAAATTACGCCCTAACAAAGAGATGATTGCTGTTTATTTTTATATAAGATTTGAAATATCACAGATGTTAATTACCTCTCACTACAGAGTACTACTTTATCAAGCTTATAGAAGTTTTGAAATCTCACATATCACTCACTAAGCTGAAAACTAAAGCGTGCTTTACAACATTTTGATACATACACAATAATTTGTTTGTTTGTAAATTAAGCACAAAGCTACACAATGGACTATCTGTGCCATGCCCACCACGGGTGTCGAAACCCGGATTCAATCGTTGTAAGTCCGCACGCATGCCGCTGTGCCACTGGGGGCGTATAAAACAAAACTTAAACACTGTTTAACACTATTTTCTTAGTAAAGAAACATTTTTTTATTAATGAAATATAACACGTTTGTAAACATTTCATTTATTTCGGTTCCATTAACTATTATGTTTCCAATCACATAATGCAAGCTGGTTTGTTAGTGGTGATTTGCACGATCGAATACACCAATGTAGTTTTGAGACATACTTTCGAGGGTAGTTCACTTGGTTGTATCTATTATTATGTGGTGGGTATGGGCGTGCGTCCCATAGCTCACACGACAGATGTGTTTGAAGCTATAAAGTGCTTTTATCAGTCTCCCCTTTCGTTTCGTATTGGATGAACCCACACAGTGCGATAAAGAGAACTTGATGATTCCACCTGTTCTGTCGCAGGAAGGTCCGATGCGAAGAAACCTTCAGCTGGAAGTATGTGCATATTGAAACCTCAACATTGCATTCACCTCCACCGTTAATACGACCTTGACTGTAGCATAATCGACCTTCATCGGCGCTCTCATGTCGGTGCTCCCTCTAGTCGCGTCTATTTGTCCTTCATTGACCCGCAGGCAGTACGAGCGTTCAGCACTGGAAGTACAAGCGAGCTGGCTAAGCACAGGTGGAGACATCTATGCGTGTAAAGGTAAACATTCAACCTTGATAAACCTTGGTGATATTATGCGTTAGTCAAGAGTGCTCTTCGGAATATCATGCTACTGGATGACAACTTGGTTCAGTGGCGTAGCAAGGGTTCTCAGCACTCGGGGGCAAAGACACTTTTGGCGCCCCCACCTCTGAAATGTTTTGATTATTTGTTTTGTGACTCATTACCCACTTAATGACAATAACATAAAGAATTAATTACCGCCTTACACACGCCTAAAATAAAGTCACAATATAACATCTCACGATATCACAACTGTAAACCTGGAACTAATGAAGTACAGCCTACTAGGTGTACTTACATAATTTGTAAACCATTTTGATATTTATTTCATCCAGTATTGTTCAAAGTCACATAGCTAGAGTAATCTTTCAAGCATGCAGATAAATTTCTGTTA
>NW_013666591.1:234329-236155 GCF_000517525.1 Limulus polyphemus | reverse complement strand
ATTGCCAATCTTGTACACCAGTTAATATTGTTACGACAGCGGAAGTTGCATGACGCTGGGAGCATGCGCGCCGGAGTCTCTCGAATTATCGAGGAACCCGCGAATGTCCGAGTATTTGCTAGACGCCCTCTATTTTAGTAAATAAGCCTGGCGAGAAAAACCAGCGGAAACAGATTGAAGGTATAAATAATTGAGTCAAGCAACAGTAGGCATCGTAAGTAAAGTATGTGAATCACTGTGATTTATAGCATGTGTTATAAAAGTAGTCAAGTTTAACGTACTGATTGGAAAGTCTGTGTATTACAAAGTTGTATCGAGGAAAAAATAAACTGGTTTAATTAAGAAAGGACTTGTATCGCTGAAGTACCTCAGAAATAATTTATGCCGGAAATTAACAAACAAGCAGATACGCAACAACATGTTACATCAATCTCGTATTTTATTTTCTTGAACATACACTTACTTGTATGTTGTACTCTAGGACTTGTATTTGATCTAAAGATGAATGATGGAATAGTGTAATTACTTCTGTACGTCAATTCGGTTTCACTTTATTTCAGTGAGCGGCTTTTAAAAGTTAAAACTGCAAACGTAATACACACAAATAACGTAACACTTTGTCGTATTTACTTAACGTAGGGCAGTTGCGCCATATCCTAGGGGAGGGCATAAGTATTAATTAATAGGCATTATAGGTCAGAGCGCCCCTTCACACCTGCGCCCGGGGGTGACTGCCCCCTCTTGCTGCGCCACTGACTTGGTTGATGAAGTCGAAATCTCTTCTTACACCCATATTCCAGTATTTGCATCCTTCATCTAGATCCAAGAATGTCCTATCTTTACTTAACGTTAAATGATTTAAGTAAATACTAATTTTAAAATGTAAGTATGTTGCACAAAGTAATTTGTAACATGTGGAATATAAAACAGAATGTTTATCGGAAATATTCTTTGTTTGAAAATGGGGTATTTTATATATCATACGTAAGCAAAAGAATAAGTAACTACTACTAGGCCTAGTCATCCAGAAGCTTTTAAAATCTCCAACGTTATATACTAATATTCAAAAGATATTTTCGTATATTTTTTCATATTTTTAAAAGGTTTATCAAGCATTTTCTCTACCATCCTTTAGTTTTATCTACTTTACATTTTCTTGTTAATCATTTTATTATCATATCTTTATTTTACTTTATCAATACCCAGTATAGTTTTCCTCTACCTTTTTTTTAACGAAAGTTCTCTAACCTCTTTATAACTAAGATTACCTGCCGCATTACGAAACAAAAATGAGTCCCCCGTGCAACAATCCTAATCAAAACACTTCCGGGTTGTAATTGTAACCTACCATGACGTCACCCCACCTTTCTTACACTATAATGATGACTTACTTAGTCATTACCAGTTTTCGAATTATAGGGTTTCGTAAACACATATATAACTTTATATTCTCAAACCTATGTTATCATGATTAAACATCCAGGTAACTTTATACACCTAAACCAATGTTGTCATGATTAAACACATATATAACTTTATACACCAAAACTCGTGTTATCATGATTAAACATCTATATAACTTTACTAACCAAAGTACTGGCTTTACTCGGGTTATTAGGTTGATTTATTCTAGATAACTATGTCAGTGTGTGTATTCTGAACCCATTTTAGGATAAAAGTATAACCTATATACTTTTGTTGCTACTTTACGAGGTGTAGCCTGTTTATAAAGGTAACCTTCCTTCTGACTTGTCCTCTGATTTTAAACTTAAATAAATAAAAAAAACTTTTTAATTAACAGTCTCTAAATTAAAAAACAACAAATA
>NW_013666591.1:224203-233329 GCF_000517525.1 Limulus polyphemus | reverse complement strand
GCAATTTTCCATCTTCGAACTCTCCAGAAACAATATTTTGCACATCTTGTAGAAATCCAAACCGTGAATCTAAATCTAGTAAGCGAGAAATCTTCTTGTTATTTCTGTAATCAAGCGATCAATAAAGTAGAAACAAATACTATGGTATTCTGTTTGATTCCACACCTGATTTAGCTCATTGTGAGCAATTGGCACAAGTGATTCGGTTTGTTGATATGAATTTTAAAAATGAATTTTAGAGAAGCAGCTGTTGATTTTGATTCTTTGAAAGAGAAATTGATAGAATCACGTGAAAAGTCCTGTCATGAAGCACTTAAAGTGGGAAGAATCAATGTGAAACATGGGGATTGACCATTGAAAGAAGAAAAATACGTCCTAAATGAATGCTAGGTGAAAATGCTGCTGATGGTGGATTGACTGCTGAACAGGAAATTTATCGCATCGTGAAGGATGAACTTTGATACAACAGATTAACCAGTTGTAACACATGCACATCGCACAGAGATTGATAAAGTTGGAGCACATGAATTTCAACATAAAGAAGGTCCATTTGATGCCAAAGGTGGGCGTTCTATGTCTTCATTTTGGTTCAAACGACGCCTTCTGAATGGACAAGAGGTCAATCGTTCCTGGTTGGTGTATTCACCTTTACATAAAGCGGCATACTGCTTTTCTTGTCTTCTTTTTTCATCTACATGTATGACATCCGATAGTCAGTCTGCTTTCAAAACACAGGATGGATTCTCTAAGTGGAAAAAAAATTGAAAAGTTAAATGCCCATGAAAATAGTGACAGTCATCATGAGTCATTTGCTGCTTGGAAAGAAACTGAGCGCTGAATTCGTCTTCAAAGTGGCATTGATGAAGATCTACAAAGGCAAATTCAGCAAGAAAAAAATAAATGGAGAGATGTTCAGTGATGGTTGCATGATTAGCTTCTCCGAATCTTGCATTTCGTGGTCATACTGAGGACTTAATCTCAGACGAAAACCCTGGAAATTTCCTGTCACTTTTGCAGTTATTAGTAAAGTATGAACCAGTAATGAGAGAGCATTTAGAGCATGTTAAAAACAAGAAAGCGTCAACATCTTATTTTTCTCCTGAAATCCAAAATGAGTTTATAAATCTCATGGCTTCACATGTGCGAAAGTATTGTTTGTCAGCAATTCACTGGGTGCAAAATTTTAGGTTTCTAGGTCCTTTCCTGTTTGAGCTATGGCGATCACACATACACAGATACGCACGTGCGCACGCACACATAGACATGTCTGTCTGTCTGTGATTTCGAATATAAGGAATCACTTCTTTTCTATGTGGTTTTTTGCTAGTTTGCCTCATTAAAAAAGATGCGCGCGCGGATAAGTAATTATACACTCAAACCCATGTTATCATGATTAAACATTTATATAACTTTTTACACTCAAACCCATGTTATCGTGATTAAACACCCGTATAACTTTATACACCAAAACCCATGTTATCCTGATTGATATTGTTGATATTGGTTCAGTGATAAATGTCGTTGTTATTATTAGTTCTATGGTTAAATATTATTATTATCGGTTCCATGGCTAAATATTGTTGTTATTGGTCTGTAATTCAGTATCGTTGTTATTGTTTCTATGGTTAAATGTTGTTGATTTTGTGGCTAACTTTTGTTGTTATTGGTTCTGCAGTGAAATGCTACTGTTATTAGTTATATGCTGGATGTTGTTACTTATATGACTTAACGTTGCTGTTCTTAGTTCTATGGCTAAATTTTATTAATTTCAGTGACGTAGAATTCATCTTTATAATTTTTCCTGAAAATTATGGCTAAATGTAGCTTGCTGCTGCTCTTACAAAAAGTTTATAAACATAAGCTTCAGTACATCACAATTTTATAGTATATGTTATTTAATTTTAAATTTAAATAGTTTGTCTTGTATGGTTTCCGACTGGGCCAGCCACCTATGTGTAAAAATTCTTGGCCGACCCCAAGCTTGTTGGGAATAACGAAAACAAATTATATATTTGTGTGTGTGTATTAGATGGTGTACCAGTTCAATACACGGGAAAATAATAGGAAGCATCAACGAATGCATAGAAGGACCTGGTCCGAATGTTGACCTTCTTATGCCATTCCACGGGTATGACATTATGGTGCTTTCAAATTTTGGTAGAGATCAATACAATAGCTTGGGGAACAAATGTGGGGCCCCGGAGAACATGGGGATCAGAACCGAATATCGGCCCATGTTTCACTCCCTGGAGTGAAGGCTGTAAGTAACGACGTCAAGTTTAGTTGAGATCGGTCAAAATTTATAGGTTTAAAAATCGAACACACAGACAGACAGTGACCCCTTGGGGAGTGGTATGGAGTGCCGAGCCAATCCTGTGGGGGCCTAAGTGTGCATGTTTGGTTGGGATGAGTGATAAAGTGTAACTATGAAAAGTGGACACACAAACAACACTTCTGCTTTACATATTTATATTAATAAAATATACAATGAAGAGTAACACGTTTTCCTAATTTACATACAACATATCAGCTTTAATGTTATCAGCTTTTATTAGATTGAAAGTTATTGTCTTCTCCTGAACTTCAAGCTGCAGTTTTTTTAGCATGGTTGCAATAACACAAACTTGTGGAACTAATAATAATATTTTTAGGTAATTTATTCTTCCGTAGTATATAAACTATTTACACTAAAGGTATGAAATATTTTAGGATATAGTGTTTAGATAATTTACTTAATAACTGTTCATTTTATACGTAACAGAAAACTTTAGAAATGCTGCTCCTGACTTCATCAAATATTTATCCACACTTAGTTTCATAGCAAATTCTGGTTTTCTCTGAAACAGTAGTCAACTTGCTGACCAGAAAACTGGATTTTTCCTAAAAAATAGAGAAAGGTTTAGTTTTAGTAATGGTAGTTTGTAAGCATCATGTGAAATTTCAATAATTTTCTGTTTTTAATTAACAAAATGAAAAAGTCATAATGATATCATAATACCACTTGTTTTCTAAGAAACATTTGTCCAGTTACTTGTTCGTTTATTTAGACTAATACCATTTGTTTTCTACTAAACATTTGTCCAGTTGCTTTTTTGTTATTTAAAAAATCGAAAAAAAAGAGACAGAATCTTATTATAATGGAGCTTGCGATGTATACGTCTAAAATACTTCAATAAAATCTACTCTGTGATGATAGCTCATTTTTTGGCTAAAATTTCAATAAAATCATTTTCTCATGGATGGTGAACATTATTGAATGTCAAGTATGAGTACATTGTTGTAGAACTATCAGACAATTCCAGAAAAGGCTGCAGGAACTAGCAGTTATACCTGCCCGGAGAGCGGGTATTTCTGCTAGTATAAAAATTAACAAGAAGAAAGAAACCAGAGATTAGAAGAACAAGAAAGAAAATTTAAAATGCTTTTGTTCATTTGTTTTCTGGTTTGGCTATTAGTGCTAGCTATCCCTAATTTTGAAGTAATAGAGAAAACAGCTAGTGAAAACCAACCACCAACATCTCTTGTGCTACTATTTATCAACAAATAGTGGGATATACGATCAAATTATAACACCCTCACGGCTGAAAGGGCGAGCATGTTCGTTGACGGGATTCGAACCCGCAACCCCCAGATTATGCGTCCAGTGTCTTAACCTCCTGGCCAAATTTATAGAAGACAAAAAAGAAAGAGAAAGAATCTAAGAGAGGAAGTAAAAGAAAGACATGTATTAACATAAACGTAATTGAAAACAAGAATTTTTACAAGAATAAAATTGGAGAAGTACAGAAAAGCTGTAATAGCAAAGTTGAAGAAGTACAAAAATACATCTATGAAGTACAGGAATATTATAATATCTAAATTAATTAGATAGAAAAGAACATCAATGAGACAATAAAACATCTGAAAAATGAATTAGTGAATGCAAAAAGTACACCAGCTATACTTTTTTTCTGTATTTGCCCAATAAATCCAAACTAAAACAACATTAACTGTAAAACTGAAAGTAGAAGAAAATATTTCGTCCACACCTGCTACCACTACTTCTGTGTCATCTGTGAATTCAGGGCCCTTCCTGAACTACTCCAGCTATTTCACTGCCAAATCCTGTTTCAGACGTTTGTTGGCATGTTCAACAACATTGCCCAATCGAGAAACCACTGGACTATAGTACCATGAGTGACGTACCAAATTCAGTTTAAAAACATTTCCAGAGGTTAATGGTTGGAATAGTAAACAATTTATTCATTCTTCTGCCAATTTAAAAGGGCAAGTTTTAACATCATTGAGCAATCTTCCAGTTGAGAGTTGTAACAAATATCAAGCACTAGCAGTTGCCCTATCTATCAAGTTTGAAGTTAGATACCAAAAGGACATCCTACAGAGAAAAAAAAGATACCTTAGCTGAACTTGCTGAAGAATTATAAAGGCTCCATATGAAATGATGGATTCATTGACGTGTCATCAATATATACAATATCAATAGATACTATAGCAAAACGAGAATATGCAAATTAGATTGTAGCAAAATAGGTGGAGATCTTTAAGGGAACTCTCTAGTTGTTGATGGAGCTTGAATTCATCAAAATCACAGATAAATAACTAAAGGCACCATCGATAAGTTATGTGATCATCAGATTGAGTAGTATAATCTAGAAGAATTTAAAGGATTAGTTAGACAATTAGTTACACAAAATGGAAGACATAAATCACAATAAAATAGGGGTTACAACTACATGTTTTTCGAAACTGCACAAAATCTCCTCCCAAAGAATATCAGAAAAAGAGCCGCATAATCAAATCTGTGGAGATGTTACAGCTAATCAGTGCTATATGTTATGACTTGCTCACAGAATATCAATATAAATTCTTCAATGGACCGCTATGGTTAGGCCAAAAATAAAGTATATTGTAAGATCAATACTAGAAATGCAACACCGATATGTCAGTTAACCAGACGAATCCCACTTGCAAAACAGGATGAAACTTTCAAAGACACAAAAACTGTGAAGGAACAAAGAGAAAAAGAACCAAGTACTGGTCCTGGGGTAATAAGGTTCTACATGGACTACTAGGTGATGAATGAATTTAAAAATCAGGATGCCAATTCATTACAGAGGTTTTATTCTACTTTGGATGCTTCATCTGGGTCAAAATTGTTTTCAAAATGGGATCTGAAGCATGGATATTGGCAAGAGCAAGTCAATAAAGCAGAAGCAAGTAGAGAGAGGACAGTCTTAATCGAAGAATGTGGATAGTAGCAATTTGTTTTATCATTTGTATAAAGTAATACGTCTGCTAAATTTCAATGAATAACGGAGTGTGCTCTCTCTGAAGTATTCTGGAACGTCGTACTCATCTAGTTGGGTGATACAATCACACATGGGAAGACTTTTGATAATACTTATGAAGATTTGTGGAACGATCTAGATCATTTGAGAAAAAATAACCTTAAACTGAATCCAAAGAAGAATTGTTCCATAACAGTTGAGCTTCCCGGGGCACAGAGAGAAGATATTTCTACAAACCCATCTATGTTGAACCTGTACATAATTGGCTAACATCAAAGAACCTGTGTGAGATAAGATGATTTCTGAGATTGTTTTTTTATTATTGTCGTTTTGTAAAACTTTTTCTCTGACATAGCTCATTTGTTTGCAGAAATTACTTGAAAAACTAAATGCGTGTTGTTGAACAGCTAATTGTGAGCAACCATTCAAAAATCTAAATAAAGAATTAAGCACTATTCCTGTATTAACCCAACCCTTGAAAATGCCAGTGATTTTGCTGTGTTGAAGCACCACTTGACGGAGTTGCTGTCAATGTCCTTGGCTCTCAATTGGAATAGATACATCATAGTTGTGATGGACTGTTTCATCAAATTGACAGAATCATCTGTTGTTCATAACCAGGAAGCAGAAACTATATCAGGGAAAAACATACATGAATTTGTTTCAAAATTTGGGGTATCTTTGGAACTTTACTCAGATGGAATTTTGAATCAGCCTTATTTGAAGAATCCACCAATAACCTATCTAAGTCACTGTAAAGTAAGGTGGAAGAGCACAAGAATCCACCAATAACCTATCTAAGTCACTGTAAAGTAAGGTTGAAGAGAACAAGAATCCACCAATAACCTATCTAAGTCACTGTAAAGTAAGGTGGAAGAGAACAAGAATCCACCAACAACCCATCTAAGTCACTGTAAAGTAAGGTGGAAGAGAACAAGAATCCACCAATAACCTATCTAAGTCACTGTAAAGTAAGGTGGAAGAGAACAAGAATCCACCAATAACCCTTCTAAGTCACTGTAAAGTAAGGTGGAAGAGAACAAGAATCCACCAATAACCCTTCTAAGAATGGTGACCCCCTAGCGAAAATAACTGCCAAAACCATCAGCTGTTTGTTATTATATGAATTTATGAGTTTAAATAAAGAAGAACGTAATAATACCTCAACAACACTATATCTACTATATCCACTAAACATTTTGTTCAATATCGGGGCTTTAGGCCGGCTGGGATATCCCAAATGCAGTAGTTTTATCTGTTTGTCATTTCATCTCAGCCCATAGGTCTGGAGGGCAACAAGACGGTTAAGCCCTTTATTCGGCCACGAGATAAAGCTTCAGAGCATAGTGGCTATAGCTAATGGATGACCAGGTGTACATGTGACTGTAATGAAAAGGATTCTGAATCAGAAACTGAAGGATATAAAATAATATCCGTCAAAACTTTAATTAATCAGTGATGAAGGTAAGCAAGATATGATCAATATTCAGAGGCATTTTTCATCTGGAAAGCAGTCTATTCAGGATAACCTTCCGAAAGGAGTAACTCATAAGTGTTTGAAAGATCTCCAGCTGGAGGAAGCAGTTTTCGTGGAAGATGAATCTGAGAGTTTACGAGTCAGAAAGGATGAGATTGCGCGACTGGAAGCTGCATGTGATATGAAGCTTCTGTAGATGGTTAAGAACGTTAAGAAATATGATGCAATCATATAACTCCTGGGTTGGGCTGGGTAGCTTGAATTTGAAGGCCAGCTGGTCCCGTGTTGTTCTGGGAGTGTACGTCTTGCATAACAACAAGAAGAAACAGATATCCGTGAGGTATAACCATAGCTAATGCAAGGACGAACGAAGATCTTATAAAAATAGAGGTCGATTCTAACCTCTAATGGTTCTATTCAGTGGTCTAGGCATTCTTTAGATCACGAACTGTTTCGGTGTTAACTAGATTATGTTATTGAACTGTAAATTTGATCAATCTTAGTTATGTCATTACAAATCAGAATTGGATTTATTATTTTTATTAACACCAAATTATTTGTTTATTTTTATATCAAAATATTCATTTTAACATTAATTTATTCATTTATTTTAACATCATATTATTTATATATTCATATAATATACTTTACTAGAATTCAACTCTGAAGAACTGGCGGACCAGTAAGATAGTCGTTTTTTTTTTATCCAGGAGTTGGTCAAGTGACCACAAAGTCAAAGGGTGAAACGAGTAAAAGTAAAGAAGAAGATAGTAATATGTCAACCACACTATCTCTGCTATAGTTAGTGCCTTTCTGCAAATACCAAGGCTCATCGGGCAGATTGGAATACAATAAACATATTAGTGGTTTGCAAACTAATCATAACGAAAAATGGCTGGTCCAAACAAGAAAATTTAAAACAGTAATTATCTGATATGGAACTAATTGTTAGTGTATTATTCATGATTCACATGTATAAAAGTGATATATTTTCTCACCGTAAAGCATTAGTAGTGTCCAAGAAGAACAGGGTCGTTTGCGGCAACCTCGGGCTGAAAGCCATATCCTACTCCAAAGCCAAACCCATAGGACCTACCATGACCGTATACTGGTTCGTAGGGATCTCTGTAGCCAGAGTATAGAGTATTGTCGTACAGATAGCCTGCTAGAACATAGCTCACCATCCACACCAAGATAATTGCGAGTTGCTGAAATTCAGTGTAGATAAATAGCACTTCTTAATATTTGATATAATTATTTAATGATCTTATACAATGAATGTCTCAATACTTAATATTAACAAATTTAACTATTAAAAAACGTCTTCATAGCAACGTTGTAGATACAGAACGGAGTCTCAACCTGACATTCTATGGGTTAAAATATGACTCTCACTCCACCGAGATTTACAGATAAGGACTACATGATTTAGAGGAGATATGTATATTAAATTAAGTTTCCACAACTCCTTTGTATGTTTCAGAATTTGAAACATTACAAATACCTTGCTGAGGTTCACTTCGTTCAGAAATCAAAGTAGCTTATTTATCCCCAAACAAGCATAAAATGTCCTTTAAAAGCCTCCTCATTATTTATAGGGGCTCCATTGTTCCGATAAATCACCACCACTACCCCCAATTCTTTCTGTAGCTATTCAAGAGGGAAGAGGGTCCATACCTGAAAAAAAACTCGTAGGACATCCGTCCGTGGTACCTAATCACACTTTCCCCAAGGGGAAGAGCAGAAACACAAAGTTTGATGCCAGAATCAAGCTCAGCGACCCTGAAAACCTAACATTAGACCTCTCATGCCTATGTGTCTTCCAGCAGTGTCATATCTCCTTAGGACTTCTCAGTGAGAACAGAGATAAGAACAGCCCGGGCTACCTACCCCGAGTTCACCTACCAAGAATGGTCCTGCTAGCTCCAACATTGTGGAAGTTTTAGGTCGTCAAGAAATTAATGTCGCGTTTTCGAACACTTAAATTAACCACCTCCCAAAAAAACGTACATCACGTATAATAGTTAAACGAACCGCCTAAACGTCACGTTAGTGTAGCCTGTATAATGTGTAAAGTTTAATATACTCTAATCCCTTATAGTGATGGCACACAACGAGTCTGTCAGTGCTGTCTGACTACAAGAAGGGAAACAATGCCTCTGTAACGATAAAGTATATCAAAGAAGTTTATGGAAATGTTTTGAACGTTCGTAAGTGTCAACGATGATTCAACAAATTTCGTTCAGGTGACTTTAGCCTTAAAAACTGTGATGGCAGGGGCCGGCATGTTGGAATTGATATTGATGCTCTGAAGACGCTTGTTGAGTCTAATTCAAGGCAACACACTCGTGAAATGGCCCT
>NW_013666591.1:215591-224193 GCF_000517525.1 Limulus polyphemus | reverse complement strand
TGGAATATGGGAAAAACTCCATAAAGAAGGTGTTTGGGTGCCTCACGAAATCTCCAATGATCATCATTTCCAACATGTGGATGTTGCTTCGCCTCTTCTGGCGCATAATGCGCTTGAACCATTTTTGGACAGAATTGTCACCGGTGATGAAAAAGGGATTCTCTATGTGAATATTAAATGCCAAAATCAATGGCTCAGTCCTACACAAAAACCACTTTCGACTCCAAAACCTGGACTCCATCCGCAGAAAGTGATGCTTTGCATTTGGTGGGACATCAAAGGAGTAATTCATTGCGAACTCCCCAATCCACAGCGAACTGTCAATGCAGAGATCTATAGTCAGCGACTGGAACGTTTAAATCAAGCCCTTAATCAGAAATGCCATTCACTCGTCAATCGGAAAGGTGTTTTTCTTCTCCACGACAATGCATGTCCACATGTGGCACGTTTGACGCAACACAAGATTATGGAGTTGGGTTCAGAAGTTCTCCTCCACCCACCATATTCTCCAGATATGGCACCATGATACCATCTCTTTCGTTAGCTGCAACACCATCTTAATGGGAAAACGTGTGCAAATGGGGAAGGTGTTAAAGAGGACATTGACATGTTTTTTGCTTCAAAGCCAAGTGATTTCTTTAATCAGGACATCAACAACCTGACTGTAAGATGGAAAAGCATCATCGATAAGAATGTAGACTATTTCATTTAATAAATGTTTTGTTTTAACATATATATATAAGTTCTTCGTGTTTTTTCATCTAAAAAAAAGTATTAATTTCTTGACGACCTAATACTTCGTGGACAAACACATATAACGTGAATTAACACAAGATACAATGTCGGCCTAATTTTACACGGTTAAGTAACTTGTAACGAAACAGTAAATCAGTTCCATACCCTAGTCGTGAATCCGAAGGATAAGCAAGTTATGAGCGGTAAAAAAGTAGTCCAACTCACAACTTGTAAAGGTACCACTAGATGGCGATAGTCACGGAACCCTTCATGAATCGCTATATCGTCAAAAGTTATCTGGAATTTATGCGTTATATGACGAAACACCGATGGTGACAAGCAATCGCTTTGACTATTTGGTTAAATCTGGTTCGAGATATAAACTATTTAGCAAGAAGATGAAAATGCTAACTATGATTTTTAATTTATTTATACAGGAAATGTTTGAATCGGAAACACTCTTATATGTCTAAAGAACGTGAGGAGATTCGGATGTTTCCGTAAAGCCACACAACGAGATGGCAGCTAGCTCGTCAATAGTATCTCTTGTCAATTTTATAACACTCCCACGACCTTAAACTGGGGAGCGAGAGTTTGGGCAACGGGATGCAAACCATAGATCCTCGGCTTTATAGTCTGGCACTCTTGCCAATAGACCACATCCGACTCGTCAATGAAAGCATCAAAGGGAAAATAGCTTATGACAAATTGTGATAACTTGATATAAACAAGTAATTATTAAATATTTAAGAGTATTATAAACGTTAATATATTTAATAATATTGTACATAATTTCAAGGTGTCACATTCTGTCGTAAATATTTGCTAAAAAACTTTAAACTTAATATTGTATTCCATTTAAATATTTTACGCGTAATTAATTAATATATTATTGTACACACAATTAGATATATCGTTTGAAGACATGGCAATACTTTTTCAAACAAATTTAACTAAATCATTGAACGTATTTAGCAGAACAGCAATTTAGACTAAACTCTTGTTCTTCAACCATTATTTAGTTAAATAACTTAAGTCGTGTTACACGAGTACATTGACTAATTCCAAATTGATTCGTGACAAGAATTTATCATGTCATCATTAGAAAAGTTTCACATCCCATGTGATAATTTTAATACACTATCTTATGTAAAAGATCCATAACTAATAACAGTTGAGTACTAAGTATACCCATATTGGCCGAGTAGGTCTCTTAGTATCAAGATAATCATTTTTTTAAAGAAAAGTCTTTATCTTAACACAGAACCCTTTCAGATTAGCTTGTTCTATACAAGTAGAATTTATTTATAAAAAGTAAACAACAAAAGTTTGTTTCGCAGAACAACGCCTATGTTAGAAATTTAAAAAACAAACGTAAAACAAACGATTACATAACAATCTAAGCGATAGAATTTTGAAATCTCTTTCGGGTTTTTACTTAGAGGTATAACTTACCGCTGAAAGCATCGTTATTTCCCTTACTGTTTGTTCAGTCCCGGATCACACGACTAAAAACACCCTCTCGTTGCTCTAGTTCCTCCTAAACTAGAAAGTCACCTCTGCCTACTGTTTTATAGATACCTTTCACTAACTGGTGTCAGGGTAATGTCCTGTTCCACCTTAGACAAAACTTGCAGTGGCCATTCCTGTTTTTCAATCTCTAACCTAAAATTCAGATCGATTTCAATGATACATATACTTTACAGAATACATGTCAACGCCCTTCTTGACCGACTTACAAGCAGTACACATTAATAATTTCTCAGATGCTAGAATACACTATGAGGTTCCTCATTGGTATATTGAAACGGATTTCTGTTTACAAAATACACTATTACTTATAATCCTTTATATGTGGTTATAATTTTAGTTATATAGCATACCGTGCACTGTTCATTTGTTGTTTGTGATAGTGACGTCATTCAAAGAAAAGCTCTAAACAAGGCTTAGACGAAAAACTCTAGCTTAGTTTTCTCTTATCTGTTAGTGTTCTCAACAACAACGAGAACTAGAACAAAGTATGACTTTATTGTTAAGTTATTTTGTGTCTGTCTTTGAGTAGATTACGTGGCTCAACTGACGTCACGAGGTCAAACAATAGACTACCACACTGTTATATAACCTATATTTATTGAAGTAGGGAGAGCTTTTCAAGTAGGTATAATTCAACGGCAGTTTTACTAAAAATCATTCACAACAATCTACATTAATGTATGATGAAAATGGGGTCACCTCATTTGTACAAACTGCAACTGGGTAACAAAGCATGTTTTTACAAGAAGATGTAAACTACCGAAAGTGTAAAGCTAAGGTTGCGTACAAACATTTTACTGTAAATTTTGATCAGAAGTTACATAAAAGGTAGTCTACTGAGACTTTAACACGAAGAAATTTGCCGAGATATTAAGTTCTCTTTAATGTTTTAGTGTTAAGATATTTACACAGACATTAACATGGAAACATGGACCGAAATTTTAATGTGAAGACATTTGCCAGAATATTAAGGTCTCTATAATGTTTTAAGCGTAAGATGTTAGTGCTATCATTCAAGTTTTGTTTTTAAGATGAGGACTTATCTTAAGTACAAAAACTTCACTCTTAGCGTAACCAACACGAGTTTCAGGTTACATGTGTCAACACGAGTTATAGGTTATATGTGTCAGCACGAGTTATAGGTTATATGTGTCAGCACGAGTTATAGGTTATATGTGTCAACGTAAGTTATAGGTTACAGTGTCAACATGAGTTATAGGTTACAGTGTCAAAACAAGCTTTAGGTTACATGTGTTAACCTGAGTTATAGGTAACATGTGTCAACACGAGTTATAGGTTACATGTGTCAAAACAAGTTATAGGTTACATGTGTTAACCTGAGTTATAGGTAACATGTGTCAACACGAGTTATAGGTTACATGTGTCAAAACAAGTTATAGGTTATATGTGTCAACACGAGTTATAGGTTATATGTGTCAACATGAGTTATAGGTTACAGTGTCAAAACAAGCTTTAGGTTACATGAGTTAACCTAAGTTATAGGTTATATGTGTCAACATGAGTTATAGGTTACAGTGTCAAAACAAGCTTTAGGTTACATGAGTTAACCTAAGTTATAGGTTATCAACACGAGTTATAGGTTACATGTGTCAAAACAAGTCATAGGTTATATGTGTCAACACGAGTTATAGGTCACATGTTTACCCTACATTTACTCTAAACAGTCAAGACTTGAATCCTAAACTCTTTATTATAAACTTACATTAAAAATGTTATAGTCATCTAGTTTTTTTTCAAAATCAGATGTCAGCATGCTAAGTTTGGTCTGGATCAGTCAACTCCACAGACAGACAGAAAGTTTCCTTGATAATGGATACTTACCACATGATGAATTACATAATTTACAAGTTGAAACAGTGAATGTGTTATCTTACAACTGATAGAGCACGAGTTTCCTCCTGAAGTGTGTCTTGCTATTTGGATTAATATAAATTCACCAAGGCACCTTGCCTGGTTATGGATTTTTAATGTTTTGTTAGTAAAATATTTAAAAGCTAATTCATAGTCCTTGGGCTACAGTTTGTTATACTCATAATAATATCGGTCAATAACTCCGACAAATATATAATACAGTTATAAATGTCGATGTTTAATTTGAAATATGCAGACTACAGTAGACCGAAATATGGACTTTGGTGTTTTGTCACTTATGTTAACTACGAACCGATCACTAAATACTTAAGTAAAATCATTTAAAGGCAACATATACATTAGTGAATACAATTCCGTATTAAAAACTCGCTAGAGACATTAAATATCATAGACCAATACACTAGAAATCTAAAAACCTTTAAAGATTATAATGCATTGTTTCGTCAGTTGACTATCCTCTCTGTTTTCGGCCGTAAACCCAATAATATCTCACGAGCTTTGGTCAACTTAAGCGACTAAGGTTAGTCATAAATCCACATACTGAGCCACCAATGTAAAACATGATCTTTATAAGTATAGGGCCTGGCATGGCCAGGTGGTTAGGGCACTCGACTCGCAATCTGCGGGTCGCGGGTTCGAATCCCCGTCCCACCAAACATGCTCCCCATTTCAGCCGTGGGGGCGTTATAATGGGACGGTCAATCCCACTATTCGTTGGTAAAATAGTAGCCCAAGAGTTGGCGGTGGGTGGTGATGACTAGCTGCCTTCCCTCTAGTATTACACTGCTAAATTAGGGACGGCTAGCGCAGATAGCCCTCGTGTAGCTTTGCACGAAATTCAAAACAAACAAACAATTATAAGTATAATTTGAAGATCATAACTAAAACATTTCATTAAGAAAAAAACAAAATATGTTATTACGTTCATACTAATGATCTTTCTTGTCTGTATGTTTGATTTACTAACTACACTGAATTGTGTCAGTTTCCTTACAATAACTTATATTTTCGTGTTTTAGAGTATAAAAGTGTGTGTGTGAAGATGTGTTTTGATGTCGTTAAACAATAAGTAACACCAAAAGTGCATAGCAAAAAGTTCTAAGTTAAAATAACTATTACACCCAGGCATTAAATTGCATCTGACTATTTAGTACACAGAAAACGGTTGTTTCGTTATCAAAAATAAAATTTAAAGAATATGTACGACTTGATGTTCATTGATATTATAAAAATCCAAATTACTTTGTGGGAACTATATATATATGGACAAGTTTAAAATTGAAAGACAACCAGGTGAGTGAATCCTAAAACTATCTATTTTCAACAGTGTAAACTATAGGCGCTTGTTTAATGTTTAAAATCGAATGAATAATTAAAATACAACGCTTCATATTTACACAATTAAATATTTATGAAACCGTCAACGAATTCCAATTAAAAACACTACAAGTTACACGTTTCGACGTACTTCTACGTCGTCTTCGGGAGTTATTTACAATACAATTTATACTTTCTGCATGTCATGAGGTATTACGTTACAAAGTTATTAGCATAAATCACTGGTCAACATTTACAATATGTCATGTCATATATTAGTTAAGCGAGATGCCAGCCCTTCATTTCGATTAAATACTTGTTTTCTTATTTAAATGTTACTACAGTTCTAGTGTTTCTCGAATATTTAAAGATGTAACATTATTTAGTTGAGCTAAGACTGTAGATTTATACCAGAAAATTGTGTTGTGTTGTTTGTACATATTGTTCTATAGCTGAACTTTTTATTGTATTTTTTTATTTAAGTTACAGCTTTTACTGTAAGTAGAATATATCTTTCAAGCAGGTACGACGTTTCGATCACTGGTGCGATCGCCCTCAATACACAAGTTTTAACGGTAAAGAACATTTTAGTATTTAAATCCAAATTCAACAATCTAACAATGTATTTAAATTTTAGAATCGACAGTAATTACTTAAATACGTGGATTGATAGATTATATATTTATGGATAAACAGAAAACAAACAAACCAAAAATGAATAAATAATGAAAAAAAAAAAAGAATCGTGTTATGCAAAATATTTGCATAAGATTAAAAATGTGTGAGGAAATAACGATCAGGGACATATATA
Organism: Limulus polyphemus; assembly: GCF_000517525.1. Classification (NCBI taxonomy): domain Eukaryota; kingdom Metazoa; phylum Arthropoda; class Merostomata; order Xiphosura; family Limulidae; genus Limulus; species Limulus polyphemus. The sequence goes on along the minus strand of NW_013666591.1, from coordinate 217,904 downwards.
GATGTGCCTGGGTAGTTGCTAATTGTGTGATTGTTGGATTTTATTAATAAAGCTTCTCTGATTTTTATTCTGTTAATGGTTTAATACTGTGACATCCTGTTCAGAAAAACTGTTTGTTTTTATTCATATACTCATGGACTTGGCAAATGGGTTTGTGGTGTTTTTTTAATCTACCTTCAAGTTACGCCCTATTTCGCCTATGTAAAAGGCTGGGGAACCGTTACAATTTATTTTGTAAACGTTTTCTAGTGGGGTGGGTTCGTTACATAATTTCTAAACATGTGTTTAATTTTCATTCCAAGATTGAAAACGAATCTAGACGTTATGTTAAGGTTATAAATTTCTGATACAGGTATGCTAATATTTTCTATATATGGGATGGTGCATGTGATTAGGTTTACTTTGTTTTGTGGTGCATATAGTGTATGCTAAATTTAGGAAGCTATTTAGAGTGCCTAGGTTTTGGTGGATTACGTGATTAGAAAATCGGTTTAAGTTATTTCCGCTGTATGCGTTTTTTTCTATGAATTTTAGTGGTGAAGCCTTGGGGGTGTTCGTGTGATGTTAACGTTTAAAAGATTTATCATGTTGTTTTCATTTTCCACTGTGAATTGTATTTTTATGTAAGTTATTTATGTGTTGGAAAAAATGTGTCTGTTCATCTTGACAAGTAAAGCTGCAAAAAACGTCAACTACATATATAAGCCAATATGCAGACTCATATATGTAAGTGACTATGGCATTTTGTTCCATGTGATGTAAGATAAGAGTGGTCAAAATAACTGATAATGGATTTCCCATAACAAGTCCATGTAATTGAAGGAAGTATGAATCTTTGTATTGAATACATATAAATGTGGCTAATTATAACCGTTTGATTAGATGTTCCTGTTCTATGTGATGTAAGATAAGAGTGGCCAAAATAACTGATAATGGATTTCCCATAACAAGTCCATGTAACTGAAGGAAGTATGAATCTTTGTATTGAATACATATAAATGTGGCTAGTTATAACAGTTTGATTAGATGTTCCTGTTTTATGTGATGTAAGATAAGAGTGGCCAAAATAACTGATAATGGATTTCCCATAACAAGTCCATGTAATTGAAGGAAGTATGAATCTTTGTATTGAAAGCATATAAATGTGGCTAGTTATAACAGTTTGATTAGATGTTCCTGTTCTATGTGATATTTGGGGGGGGGGGTCTTGTGAAATTATTTCTGCAGTAAGTTGTATTGCCTCATGACAAGGGGTTTGAGGGAATAAGTTTACAGCATTAAAGCTAACCATAATGATGTTATTTTCTGAATTATTTAAATGTTTTAGTGGTGTGAAGTGTTTTTTAATTGAGTGTTTATTTTGCAAACATAAGGTTCTAAAATACAGTTAAAGTATTTACCAAGGTTGTAGTTTAAATAGTTATAAGAAGGCGTAATTAGGCGTAAGTATATTGGATTTTTATGGAGTTTTGGTAAACCGTAGATTTTTGGTGTTCTAGGTCGGTTTGTAAGCAGATAATTGTATATACATACATACATATATATATATATAGATAGATAGATAGATTAAAGGTGATAGTTTTTGCTTTTAATAATATTTTGAGAAGTTTGCTCAATTTTTTGGTGTACACAGCGTGGTCACAAGTAAATAGTAAATTTTTCAGTCATATTCACATGAATTGATATATTTATAATTTAATTAATATCTAGTAGATCTTCCTTTCGCTTCGTGGAGTTCGTTGATCCTTTGGGGCATCGTGAGAATCATCCCGTCAATTTTAGATTGTGAGATTTTCGCCCACTTTTGCTTCAAAACTTGGAGTAGGTCGCTCTTCGAAGTTGTTGGTTTTTGTTGTTGTTGTTGTTTCTTGACTTGCCGGTCGAGTATGGCCCAAAGTATGGGGTTCATGTCATGGCTCGGCCAGGGCAACTTCTGGATATCATTTTCTTCTTGCCACTTTTGGGTGTTTCTAGCAGTGTGACACGGAGCTCCATCTTCCTGGAACAACATTGTGTTCTTGTCCACGAAACCCGAGTAATAAAATGGCAAGAGTCCTTCCTCCAATATTTTGACGTATTTCGCAAAATTTATGTTGCCAACGCACTCCACTAAGCTCGATCTCCCACCAACCCATACAGCTCCCCAAACCCTCACGCTGAAACCACAATGCTTCACAGTTGGCTGCAATCTGTTGAGCCAAAACTCTTGGTGAAGCATTCTCCAGACCCATATCCTTCCACTGTGCGAAAATTGAGCGAATCTTAATTCGTCTGAGAACAATACGGTCTTCCAAAAGTCCAGAGGCTTGGTCA
>NW_013666591.1:207426-214591 GCF_000517525.1 Limulus polyphemus | reverse complement strand
TCTCCGATGGACCAGGACGACCCGGACGCTGCTCAGTTGTTTCCTTGCCGTGTTTCCTGAACCGCACGATGATTCTCTTGACTGTCAAAAGCGGGATTCCCAAATTCTGCGCAATTTGCCGCTGACTTATTTCACCATCTGCTTGACCAACTGTCCTTCCTCTAACAAAATCTGACAATTCGAGACAACCTTGAGTTCTAGGCATGTTGTAGCACAAGATAATTAGTGTGCGGACTATATAGTGCTTTATATAGTGCTCTGTGAACACAAATTAGTTAGCGTAAATCACTTAAATGACGAAAAATTAGGTGTCTATTTACTTGTGACCACTCAGTGTATGATGAGTTAAAGTCAGTATTTGATTGAGTAACTTAGACGTATCATTCAATATATGTACCATTAAGGAATCATACTGTTTGGTTCTTAAAATCATGATCGAGTTTCCTTTATCGGCTCTTTCAATAACAATGTCTTCATTGTTCCTAAGATAAGAAGTTGTGGGTCTTTTATTTCTGCTGATGTCAAATTTTGTTTTATAAGTTTCTTCTTCTTTAGTACTTTTGAAGTTTTTTACTCAATTCATGTAGGAAGTTTTTAATGTCCCTGCTTTTGGTTTCGTAAGGACATTACTCATTAGGTTGTTCTTGTTTTTCGGAATGTAGAATATTTCTAATAATTCTTCGTTGTCCTGAGATGAATTAGACACGAATTCTATATATATAATAGAATAATAATAGAATCAAATCAAAAATCCAATCAACAGCAATTAATCCCAAGTCAAAGACCACAAGAAGAATCCACATCTAATTCATCTCAGGACAACGAAGAATTATCAGGAATATCCAACATTCCAAAAAACAAGAACAATTTAATGAGTAATTTCCCTACCAAACCAAAAGCACTTCCATAATAATTCTTTAAACTACAACCTTGGTAAATACTTTAATTTGTTATCGTTATGTGGGATGGACTTAAAATTATTTTAACCAAATAACAAAAGAAAACGTTAAAACAAAAGCTTTCATAAAATAAGAAAAATAGTGGGCGATAAAATCCCAGATCTCAATCAAATAACAGTGGTGAGGAACGAAATCCTATATCTCGATCAAATAACGCTTACGAGGAATGAAATCCGATATCCCAATCAAATACCAGTGGCAACGAATGAAATCCTATATCTCAGTCAAATACCAGTGGCAACGAATGAAATCTTATATCTCAATCAAATAACAGTGGTGAAGAATGAAATGCTGTATCTCAATAAAATAACAGTGGTGAATAATGAAATCCTATAACTCAATCAAATAACTGTGGTGAAAAAAATGAAATCTTATATCTCAATCAAATAACAGTGGTGAGGAATGAGATCCTATATCCCAATCAAATACCAGTGGCAACGAATGAAATCCTATATCTCAATTTCCTCACCACAGTTATTTGATTGAGATATAGGATTTAATTCCTCGTAAGTGTTATTTGATTGGGATATAGGATTTCATTCCCCACCGTTGTTAGTTAAGTGGGATATAGGATCTCAATCCTCATCACTGTTATTTGATTGAGATATAGGATTTAATTCCTCCTAAGTGTTATTTGATCGGGATATAGGATTTCATTCCTCACCGTTGTTAGTTGATTGGGATATAGGATCTCAAACCTCATCACTGTTATTTGATTGAGATGTAAGATTTCATTCGTTGCCACTGGTATTTGATTCGGATATATAGGATCTCATTCCTCATCAACCTTACTTGATTGAGATATAGGATTTCATTCCTCACCACAGTTATTTGAGTGAGATATAGGATTTCATTCCTCACCGTTGTTAGTTGATTGGGATATAGGATCTCAATCCTCATCGCTGTTATTTGTGAAATCCTATATCTCAATCAAGTAACGTTGATGAGGAATGAGATCCTATATATCCGAATCAAATACCAGTGGCAACGAATGAAATCCTACACCTCAATCAAATAACAGTGATGAGGTTTGAGATCCTATATCCCAATCAAATACCAGTGGCAACGAACGAAATCCTATATCTCAATCAAATAACAGTGGCAACGAATGAAATCCTATATCTCAATCAAATAACAATGGTGAGGAATGAGATCCTATATATCCCAATCAAATACCAGTGGCAACGAATGAAATCCTATATATCAATCAACTAACAGTGGCGAGCAATAAAATCCCATGTGTTATCACATTTTATTAATCTTTATGACAGTGTTTTTGCGTAGTATTCTTAAACGGAATGGTCGCAACTTTGTGCCACTGAAAGAACATTTTCTTAAGCGTGATGAAACCGCTATATAGAAGGCTGTTACAATCTCTAAACTAACTAGAAACACTCTAGAAGGCGCTGTTGCAAACTTTAGACCAACTGGAAATACTCCAATCATTTGTATTTAGCAGTTCCAAATATCTTTCAACGTAAAACTCACGTGCCTAACTATTACGTCGAACTTTTGTACAAAGAGGCAAAATTTGTTTTGACTTTTTTACTTCAGAATTTGTTTAACACACTTTGTTGATTTCTGTAACGTTTATTTGGAGGATGGATTAGACAAAATCTATACGAATATAATAGTACTGTCTGTTGTATGTCCATGTAACTACTTCGCAGGGTATAGATAGATCTTCACCAAAATTGGGATGGAGGTTCAATAGGTCCATGCGGGGGTACATACACCTTTTCAGTTTTGCATTTTGTGTTTTGGCGTTCTTTACAATTATATATACAGGAAGCAACTTTTCATGTCCTAAGATAATCTTTCATTAATCATGATTTTACATAACTTCCGTCCAGGGGATGGGTACTCCAGCTAGTAATTAATATCTATATAAATATAATAGTGCTATCTGTTGTATGTCCATGTAACTACTTCGCAGGGTGTAGATGGATCGCCACCAAAATTGGTATAGAGGTTCTTTAGATCCATACGGGGGTACATAGAAATGTTCAGTTTTGCATTATGTGTTTTTATGGGCGTTTTTTAGAATTACATATATAGGAAGCAACTTTTCATGTCCTAATATAACCTTTCATTAATCATAAATTTACATAACTTTCGTCTATAGGACGGGTACTCCTGCTAGCAATAGAATATGGTAGCTGATTTTTAATATGGTTTGTTTTAAACAATATCAAATAAAAATACAATTGATGTATTCATCGTTTTGAGAAAACAGCAGAAAGTAGAAACAAAGAAACATATCGCTTGTGACACCATCAAGACCATTTAATATCACGTTTAATAATTTGACAGTGAATCTTTAACCATCAATGGTTATTACAGTTTATAATCTTTCGTTAGATTTAATCATATTGAAATGCCGTTATATTGCAGCTGCTATATTTCATATTTTATATTCATCAATAAATAAGTTTAAGTTGAAAGTGTCATAAACTAAACGTTAGTGGAATTCAAGGGTATGACAAGACGTATACAACCAGTTGTGATCTTTCCTGTTCCAATAATGTCTATGTTGCAGTTTGATTTGGCAAGACGTATGCAACCAGTTGTAATCTTTCCTGTTCCAATAATGTCTATGTTGCAGTTTGATTTGGCAAGACGTATGCAACCAGTTGTAATCTTTCCTGTTCCAATAATGTCTATGTTGCAGTTTGATTTGGCAAGACGTATGCAACCAGTTGTAATCTTTCCTGTTCCAATAATGTCTATGTTGCAGTTTGATTTGGCAAGACGTATGCAACCAGTTGTAATATTTCCTGTTCCAATAATGTCTATGTTGCAGTTTGATTTGGCAAGACGTATGCAACCAGATGTAATCTTTCCTGTTCCAATAATATCTATGTTACAGTTTGATTTGGCAAGACGTACCTTAGTAGTTGGAGTATTCAGTTAAATTTACAGTATGAACAAGTGAAAATATTTCCATCTAACTATAGATTGTTTGAATGATTTTTTCTAACATTGTGATAACTTTAGAAATTTATAAATGGAAAAGTCACATCATTAATCATATTCATTCGTTCTTTTATCCCTAAAACCGTTAGTCGATCATAGAAAAATTAGTGGCTATTTTGGTCATCTCAGTGTTCGACAAACGGTAACTTAGATCTAAAACTATAGAGCTCTTCTGTTTATTGTTTGTAATCTTGGATAAATCATTGGCCCTGTAAACAAAACTCGCAGAACGGCCACACTAATATTTCGTAATGGTCCTATAATACAGACACAAAACCTTGTAAGCCACGAAAATGTGGTCAGTGATTGTGCAAGTCAGCCCAAAACAGGTTCGAAAAAAAAAAGAAGTTTTAATCAAAGTTTCTCATCTAAGTTTTTAAGTTTACATTTATAGTTTAGTCTAAACTTAACTTACCACAGGAGAATTGTTTTACTGTCACTTTAATGAAATATTCTGATGGAAGATGTCAAGAAATGGAACTTGATGATTTTTTTTTCAATTGCGAATTTGATATTAGTATTTTTATTCTTAAGATAGTTAAAAATAACTCAGCACCTATAAAAATAATGTAAGCGCCATCTACGTACCTTCTGTAATATAGCGGTATATAAAGTACATTTATATAAATAAAACGCTTTTCATGATGACAAAGCTCACGAGTGACATGGCTAATCTTGCTGTCACAGCTGCACCATTTGTTTGGACGAATTGAAAATGATGTTCTTTGGTTGCAGAATTCACGAGTTTCTGAAACACGTGCTTAGGAAATCTCATTTACTTAATTACATTTTGATAAGAAAAAAAAAAGAAGATATGTATTAAATCCTGTTGCGCTATCTATGGAGGGAGTTGGTAAATAATGATTGACAATAACGTCTTTTTTACGCTATTTCTTACCCAGCTTTAAACTATTTTCTTTGGAACATGTTCCACATTGCAATCTTTTTATATAAATATTATTTTACAATACATATTGCTAAAGCTTTTTTACGTGGCTTCAGGTTTTCTAAAGCAACGTTTAACTTTATACAAACTGTTGTTTTGTTCTAGCGCAAAGATGCGCAGTGGACTATCTGTGTTGTGTCCACTGTGGGAATCGAACCTACAGATGTAACATTTCAAGCCCTCAAGCATACAAACTGTTCAACAATTTGAATACTGACAAAGTTGTAAAATAAAAATGATACACAGGAACATTATTATGACTACGTGTTGAGCACAATGGAAACACCGTAAAGTAAACTTATCGTTAAATAGTTGATATAGTTGATATGATTTATCTATAATTACTGTTTCAGTTTTTCAGTTTCTAAGTTTTAAATAGTCACTAATTAGAGATACGTTAAGTAAAGTAAGGAGTTAATAAAAAGTTATTAAAACTTTAACGATTATAATACGGATTTTAGAAGTTTTCTCATTCATTCATGGATTTAAATAAAATATTAGATGGGACGATGAGTTGTATTATCATAAACAGTACTACTTCAGTTAGAATCATATATCAGAAATTCTTCAATTTTTATTACTTGCTAATAGATGGCGCAACATATCAATATATATATATATATGTGTGTGTGTGTGTGTGTGTGTGTGTTTCTCAGCTAGTTTCATAACGATGTTAATAATTTTAAATAATAATGTTTGACAGAACTTGTTGTCGTAATGTTCACTTTATTAGATAACCCGGGATATATGTGAACCACATTGCAAGTAAAATACAGCGTAACAACTAGTTATAGAGCTTTTACCTATAACCATCAAATATTTTATTAAGTATCCCAAGAAAACCGCACTTGCATATGCTGTCTTTTTGTGTGACGAGTCTTCACCTGTTTCGAAACGCGCGCAATCTTTCCAAAAGTCAAAGAACGGTGAGTTTAATAAACAGTCCATAAGCAGGATGCACTTTAACCAATATACAACATGGAATGTCCTGTCATGCTACATAATGAAGGCAATTATTTGGTTAGAATGAAGCTGTATGACTAGCAAATACCGCTATGTGATATCTAATTGTCCCCGATGGTTTAGTTGTAAGTTTACAGAAAACAAACAAACAATATTTTTAATTCTTTTTGTTTTCTACAGCGGCGACTTCTTCATCTGCTACTACCATTCGAAATTAAAATTTCAATTTTAAAAAAAATTACCTTTCCTACAAATATGTGCTTGTTGTCTAGACCTGGACAAACTTAATATGTTGAGATTTCTGGAACACTGGGTTGAGATTGGGTTGCTATTTTATGGAGTTAGTTGCTACTCTGTTCTTGAGTATCACCTTTTTTTTTAAGAAATAATTTTAGAGAAAGCGTAACTTGGGGTATTGTACAATGGAGTTTGCTAGGCCACTTCTCTGATCGAAAACATAGTGTTTTGCGAAATAATTTGAAAGTACGCACCGCCTCATAAGTCGTTCTGTTGTTCATTCGTCATTCTTATATCGTTCTTATGTCATTTCTCTGTATACCAAGACTTATAGTTTTCTTAAATTATTTGATATTAAGCACAACTTGAATATTTGTTTGATGGAGGTGTTGTTAAGCCTATTCCATGTTCCAGGACCTTATTTTCTATAGATTATTTGAGGCTAAGCACAACTTGAATAATCGTTTTATAGTATGGCTGCTATAATCTAAGAAAATTTCGTAAAAAAGGTCAATCGCAGAAATGTACATGGTAGTCTTACTCTTCACCTCCTTAATGTGTCAATAAATGTACATGGTAGCCTTACTCGTCACCTCCTTAATGTGACAATAAATGTACATAGTAGCCTTACTCGTCACCTCCTTAATGTGTCAATAAATGTACATGGTAGCCTTACTCGTCACCTCCTTAATGTGTCAATAAATGTACATAGTAGCCTTACTCGTCACCTCCTTAATGTGTCAATAAATGTACATGGTAGCCTTACTCGTCACCTCCTTAATGTGTCAATAAATGTACATGGTAGCCTTACTCGTCACCTCCTTAATGTGTCAATAAATGTACATGGTAGCCTTACTCGTCACCTCCTTAATGTGACAATAAATGTACATGGTAGCCTTACTCGTCACCTCCTTAATGTGTCAGTAAATGTACATGGTAGTCTTACTCTTCACCTCCTTAATGTGTCAATAATGTACATGGTAGTCTTACTCGTCACCTCCTTAATGTGACAATAAATGTACATGGTAGCCTTACTCTTCACCTCCTTAATCGTGACAATAAACGTACATAGTAGTCCTTACTC
>NW_013666591.1:206403-207405 GCF_000517525.1 Limulus polyphemus | reverse complement strand
CAATTAAATGTACAATAGTAGCCTTACTCGTCTACCTCCTTAATGTGTCCAATAAACTGTACATGGTAGCCTTACTCGTACACCTCCTTAATGTGTCAATTAAATGTACATGGTAGTCTTACTCTTCACCTCCTTAATGTGTCAATAAATGTACATGGTAGTCTTACTCGTCACCTCCTTAATGTGACAATAAATGTACATGGTAGCCTTACTCGTCACCTCCTTAATGTGACAATAAACGTACATAGTAGCCTTACTCGTCACCTCCTTAATGTGACAATAAATGTACATAGTAGTCTTACTCTTCACCTCCTTAATGCGTCAATAAATGTACATAGATTACGCTATCCAGAAGATACCCTGACGTCTAAGCAGTTCGCTGTTCCCCTCTGTTGACAGATCTCAAGATATGTAGAGTTCTTATCAACTTTCTTCCCAATATACTGTCCGGCCCTTGTCTGTTAATATTTTAATAATATTTTTTTTTCCAGTTATAAGGTTACTGTCCCAGTTTATTCACAGTGAAATGTCCTTTTTTAACTGGAAGTACCCTAGATTTTTAAATATTCTTAATACATTCAGTTCCTTCTTTCCTTATAGTAACTACACAAATAACAACTTGCGTCTTCCCAGTAATTCCAATGTTTCGAAGCAGTTGGGGGATAAAATGGGTGTAAATATAATACAACGATATCCAACTATTTCATAACATAGATGTTTTTATTATGCACATTAAGACAATAGAACAATATACGGCTGTTTCTTGAACAGTTAGTGGTTAAAATGACCATAAATACAGTAGAAACTTATTTGATTGTTTTAATGGACATTTGGTGATTATAATATAATTTAATACAACAGAGCGTTTTTCTTGTTTCTTTTGCTGTTCTTGTATTGCTGCCATCAAATTTGCTAAGCTGTAGTTTGATTTGCCACTTCTCGTTTCCATCTTTTTTTCTCTCTCTCTCTCCCTTTTTCCATCCCACTCCTGACACCAATTTG
>NW_013666591.1:203098-206171 GCF_000517525.1 Limulus polyphemus | reverse complement strand
ACCAATTTGTTACGTATCTGCTTGTTTGTTAATTTCCGGTAGAAATTCATTCCTAGGAAATTCGGCGATACAAGTCCTTTCTTGATTAAACCAGTTTATTCTTTCTCGATACAAACTTTTAGTACACAGTAATTCCATAGTCAGTGCGTTTCTAGTCACTCTAAACTTAACACTTTTTAATACATTCTATAAATCACAGTGATTCACAATTTCGATAACTTCGCTCTCTACGAGTGAAAAACACATACTAGCTCGAAACAGAATCGTAAATTACCCGAAAAAACCATAACTACTGTTCGCTTGTTTTATACATTCCCGCTGGCCTTCCCTGCCAAGCTTATATACCAACGAAGAGGCGTCTCCAACATTCGCGGAGTTCCCCGATAATTCCAGAAACTCAGTCACGCATGCGCCAGCAGCGTCACGTAACTTCCGCTGTCGTAGCATTATTATAAGTTTATTCCATGTGGTTTAAACTTCCTGAATGAGCTTTTTTAATTCTCGTGGTCTGGAAGAAAGTAACTTAATACTTTCTAGCTATGATATTCACTCATTGTTCTCTACTTAGTATACGCTTGTTATACGAGCGTTTAGTACTACAGGTATTTAAATAACTTGAAGATAGTCCCCTTTCACGATGTACACAATCTTATGTGTTTCTGTTGTAAAATATTTCATTTTTTATCTAAAACAACACATAAGTATCATTTTAAAAGACTGCAACTTTAACTTAAAAATGCGCAATAAATGACGTCATACATACCAAAAACTTTAATCTCGTTACACTCGCCTAACTTTAATCTCGTTACACCCGCCTACAGGAAGTGATTAACGCACAAACTTTTAAAATAAAATAGCTGCCTACCAATTTTCCAAACATATTATCCACGCACGTCACTTAGTAACACATTCTAATCTCGTAACAAATCATGCACTCTCCCCAAATTTATTCAACCGTTTCTAGATAATAAAAGTTTACTCTATTCCTAGATTCAGCTCAGACTTGTCTTTAGATTTGATTTCCGATTTGAAAATTTATTTTAATAGAAGGACAAACTACCAAGACTTCTTTACTCATGATTCTTCTACAAATAGGCATGACTACAAAGTACACGCACGTATGTATGCATGAAGGAGGGCCGGCACGAACCTCTATTTTTGTAATGTAAAAAATATGCTTTAATGGTTCAGCTGCTTATGGTATTTAACGTTCTAGGTGTTTGTTGATTTTATGTGAACACCCATACATTTGTTTAAGCTATATTTCATGCAAAATTGCTTCCAGATTTAATCTCATAGCACATATTTTGTACAAATATTCTGGGGGCATTCCCCCAGACCCCCGTATTATTAGCATTCTTTGCATGATGATTGTGCTTCGTACAATATGTGTTGGCTTTTGATCTCACAAAATATGACCCCCTTTTCAAACATTCTGCGTATGGGTCTGAAGCAAAACGTAACAGGCTAAAATCCCAGAACAGGTTGTTTAAACTAGTCTATGGCCCGGCCTGGCCAGGTGGTTAGGGCACTCGACTCGCAATCTATGGTCGCGAGTTCGAATCCCCGTCCCACCAAACATGCTCGCCCTTTCAGCCGTGGGGACGTTATAATGTACGATCAATCCCACTATTCTTTGGTAAAGGAGTAGCCCAAGAGTTGGCGGTGGGTGGTGATGAATAGCTGCCTTCCCTCTAGTCTTACACTGCTAAATTAGGGACGGCTAGCGCAGATAGCCCTCGTGTAGCTTTGCGCGAAATTCAAAAACAAACTAAACTAGTCTAGGTCATCACTATCGAAACTAAAGTTATGTACAATAGTAAAAATAAATACACTAAAGTTGTATATAATAGTAAAAATAAATACACTAAAGTTGTATATAATAGTAAAAATAAATACACTAAAGTTGTGTACAATAGTAAAAATAAATACACTAACGTTGTATATAATAGCAAAAATAAATACATTCAAGTTCTGTACAATAGTAAAAATAAATACACTAAAGTTGTGTACAATAGTAAAAATAAATACACTAAAGTTGTATACAATAGTAAAAATAAATACACTAAAGTTGTGTACAATAGGAAAAATAAATACACTAAAGTTCTATATAATAGCAAAAATAAATACATTCAAGTTCTGTACAATAGGAAAAATAAATACACTACAGTTGTGTACAATAATAAAAATAAATACACTAAAGTTGTATATAATAGTCAAAATAAATACACTAAAGTTGTATATAATAGTAAAAATAAATACATTACAGTTGTGTACAATAGTAAAAATAAATACACTAAAGTTGTATATAATAGCAAAAATAAATACATTCAAGTTCTCTACAATAGTAAAAATAAATACACTAAAGTTGTGTACAATAGGAAAAATAAATACATTCAAGTTCTGTACAATAGTAAAAATGAATACACTAAAGTTCTGTACAATAGTAAAAATAAATACACTAAAGTTGTATACAATAGTAAAAATAAATACACTAAAGTTGTGTACAATAGGAAAAATAAATACACTAAAGTTGTATATAATAGTAAAAATAAATACACTACAGTTGTATATAATAGTAAAAATAAATACACTAAAGTTGAATATAATAGTAAAAATAAATACACTAAAGTTGTGTACAATAGTAAAAATAAATACTCTAAAGTTGTGTACAATAGGAAAAATAAATACACTAAAGTTGTATAAAATAGTAAAAATAAATACACTAGAGTTGTATATAATAGTAAAAATAAATACACTAAAGTTGTATATAATAGTAAAAATAAATACACTAAAGTTGTATATAATAGTAAAAATAAATACACTAAAGTTGTATATAATAGTAAAATAAATACACTAAAGATGTGTACAATAGTAAAAATAAATACACTAAAGTTGTATATAACAGTAAAAATAAATACATTAAAGTTGTGTACAATAGGAAAAATAAATACACTAAAGTTGTGTGCAATAGTAAAAATAAATACACTAAAGTTGTATATAATAGTAAAATAAATACACTAAAGATGTGTACAATAGTAAAAATAAATACACTAAAGTTGTATATAACAGT
>NW_013666591.1:195061-202249 GCF_000517525.1 Limulus polyphemus | reverse complement strand
ATAGTAAAAATAAATACACTAAAGTTGTATATAATAGTAAAAATAAATACACTAAAGTTGTGTGCAATAGTAAAAATAAATACACTAAAGTTGTATATAATAGTAAAAATAAATACACTAAAGTTGTATATAATAATAAAAATAAATACACTAAAGTTGTGTATAATAGTAAAAATAAATACACTAAAGTTGTGTATAATAGTAAAAATAAATACACTAAAGTTGTGTATAATAGTAAAAATAAATACACTAAAGTTGAATATAATAGTAAAAATAAATACACTAAAGTTGTGTACAATAGGAAAAAATAAATATACAAAAGTTGTATATAATAGTAAAAATAAATACACTAAAGTTGTATATAATAGTAAAATAAATACAATAGTAAGCACACAGATACTAAAGTTATATACAATAATAAGCACACAGATACCAAAGGTATGTAAAATAGTAAACACATACATGCCAAAGTTGTGTACAACAATCAACACACACACACATACCATTTTTTTACAATTTTAAACATACACACCAACGTTATGTACGATAATAAACATACACACAGATCTCAAACTTGTGGACAACAGTCAAAACACACACAGACCAACGTTATGTACAATAATAAATACATACACCAACATTGTGTAAAGTATTAAACACACACACCAACGTTGTGCACAATAATAAACAAACACACCAACATTGTGTAAAGTATTAAACACGCACACCAACGTTGTGTACAATAATAAATACACACACAAACGTTGTGTACAGTATTAAATGCACATATCCACTTTGTGTACATTGGTAAACACACAGATACCAAATTAATATTTTGTATAATTCTAAACACACACACCTAGCTCGTTTCAGTATTAAAGTCTCTCTCTTCTTTTCCTTTTTTTTTATATCCTTGAATTCTATACTGTTCACAGTAGTAATCTCTCGACTGAAGCCTTACCGTTTGGCATTTGCTTCACATTTTAGCGTTTAGTAGACAATTAAGGAAATGAAGGAACGGAAAAGTGCGTGGATATGTTTATCACGAGCTCAGCCAAGTGTTCAATTCCAATGAATGTAGTGCTCGCACACAATCGAAACCTGAGCTCTTTGGCTGAAACAAATCGGTTTGAAACGCCAGATTTTGAGCAATGAAAATATTAAAGGTTTTCATTAATTTAAAATATACCATTTCCTAGGGGCTGTCCATTACTTCCGGTCATATTTCGTACTTCCTTTGCACGCAAGTTTCGATTTCATAAAACTCAGACCAGCTTTTTAATGTGAAACACTTATATCCATTTTAAGGAACTAGAACGTGAGAAAATGACATTATTTTGAAAAAACGCATAAAATTAAAATATATAAATGCCATTTCTTTTCGATTAATAACCTAAAATGAAATGTAAATATATTAACGCGAAAAACACATACTGACATGTAGTTAAACATAAATGTATTTCTCTTTGGTCATTAGCTAGAAACTGAAATAAACCAATGCCAAGACAAAAAGGAAGAAAAATTCATAGATGGGCGTATTTCTTTTTCTGTAATATCCAGAACCTATAAGTCAATGAATACAAGGTAGTCTATGGGTGTTCAATAAATCAATGTGAAAGGCCACACAAAGCCAGTTCATATTGTAATAGCTACCAATGGTATGGAGGTAAATTAAAACAAAATACATGTATAGGAGTATGGTAGTGAGTAGTTTACAACTACAGCAATATACCCAGAGAGATTCAGTATAAAAACCAACTGCTTAATTTAACAAGACAGTTGGATAAAGTTCTATTCTATTAATAATAATAATTATAAACACTTATTGCTTAATGAAACAGTTGGATAAAGTTCTATTCTATTAATACTAATTATAAACACTTATTGCTTAATGAAACAGTTGGATAAAGTTCTATTCTATTAATACTAATTATAAATACTTACTGCTTAATGAAACAGTTGGATAAAGTTCTATTCTATTAATACTAATTATAAACACTTACTGCTTAATGAAACAGTTGGATAAAGTTCTATTATATTAATAATAATAATTATAAACACTTATTGCTTAATGAAACAGTTGGATAAAGTTCTATTCTATTAATACTAATTATAAACACTTACTGCTTAATGAAACAGTTGGATAAAGTTCTATTCTATTAAATGAAATTTCATTATAAACGCAAACTATTTAACTAAACAGATATATAGCATTCTGTTGTATTAATTATCATTATAACCGGCAACTCTCTAATTAACTAGGTGGATAATGCTCTATTGTATTAATGTACATAATACTCACTAACTGTCCAAAGAAACAGCTGGATAACGTTCTGTTATATAAAATTAATACTCATGATAATCACCAACTGTTTAATTAAACATTTAAGTAGCTTTCTACTATATTAATTCTCATTATATCCATACGCTTTAGTAAAACTCACGCTTGTGTATATTCATGTTTAATAAACAAATAATCTGATTGACTTTAAAGTAGAATTAACGTGTTTTTTGTAAAAAGAAATAATTATTGTCTTTTAAATGCCTCCATCTCAGTGCCTCTTCGGTAATACTGTAGACTTATAACAATAAAAATCGGGTTTCGAAACCCGCGTTGGGCTCACTACAAGTAGCCCATTGTGTAGCTCTGTGCTTAACAAAAAGAAACATAATAAAGAAATAAGCTTTCTCAAGATAACGTAAAAATACTAACAAAAATATACAGTAGTGAGAAATTTACAGGTATGAGAATATACAAGTGGGATACTTACAGGTGTGGTAGTATATTATTCGGATACTTACAGGTATGGTAATATACTAGTAGGACAGTTACAGGTATAGTAATACACTAGTGGGATATTTACAGGTATAGTAATATACTAGTGGGATATTTACAGGTATAGTAACATACTAGTGGAATATTTACAGCTATGGTAGTATATTAGTAGGATATTTACAGCTGTGGTAGTATATTAGTAGGATATTTCCAAGTATGGTAGTATATTAGTACGATATTTACGAGTATGGTAATATACTAGTGGAATATTTCCAGGTATGGTAATGTAGTAGTGGGATATTTCCAGGTATGATAATGTAGTAGTGGGATATTTACAGGTATAGTAATATACTAGTGAGATATTTACAGATATGGTAATATACTATTGAGATATTTACAGGTATGCAATATACTAGTGCAACATTTACAGGTATGGAAATATTCTAACAAGATACTTACAACTATGGAATATACTAGTTGGATTCTTAGAGGAATGGAATATACTAGTGGGATATTCACAGGTATGGGAATATGCTAGTGGGATATTCACAGGTATGGGAATATACTAGTGGGATATTCACAGGTTTGGGAATATACTAGTGGGATATTCACAGGTATGGGAATATCGTAATAGAACATTCACAGGTAAGCTACTGTCTATGTCTCTTTACTATTAAAGAATATCAAGGTGAAATACTGTCTACGTCTTTCTACTATAATAGAATACCAATGTTAACTACTATACAAGTCTCTTTAGTATGACTAAATGTCAGTGAGCTACTGTACAAGCATGTCTAGTATGAGTGAATGTCAGTGAGCTACTGTACAAGCATGTCTAGTATGAGTGAATGTCAGTGAGCTACTGTACAAGTAGTCTAGTATGAGTGAATGTCAGTGAGCTACTGTACAAGCATGTCTAGTATGAGTGAATGTCAGTGAGCTACTGTACAAGCATGTCTAGTATGAGTGAATGTCAGTGAGCTACTGTACAAGCATGTCTAGTATGAGTGAATGTCAGTGAGCTACTGTACAAGTAGTCTAGTATGAGTGAATGTCAGTGAGCTACTGTACAAGTAGTCTAGTATGAGTGAATGTCAGTGAGCTGCTGTACAAGTAGTCTAGTATGAGTGAATGTCAGTAAGCTACTGTAGAAGTCTATATAATGTGAGTATGTCAAGGTGAGCTACTGTACGAGTGTAAATAGTATGAGAGAATGTCAGTGAGCTACTGTACAAATCTATCTAGTGTGTGTGAATGCCAATGATGTGAATGATGTGAGTGAATGTCATTCGATAAACTTGTACAGTAGTTCACTGACATTCACTCATTCTATTTACACTTCTACAGTAGCTCATCTTGTCATACTCACATTATATAGACTTCTACAGTAGCTCACTTTGACATACTCACATTATATAGACTTCTACAGTAGCTCATTGACATTCACTCATACTAGACTTCATTTCACTTGAATGTCTCAAACATTTCTGTGTCATCATCAAGCCTGTTAATTTGTATGGTATTTGAAAAACATTATATTGAGTCAAACTCTTCCAAACTTTTCGTCATACACTGTTAGCCAGACGGATGACTCATACCTGACCTTGCAGGAAAGATTAAGCGTTTATCTTTGTCATCTGACTGGCATAGAAAACATAACGCCCAGTCTGTCTTAGGAGAATTACAGGAGGGTTAATATTCTTTGGAAGTTTGTATTCTCTAGCTGGAGTCGACACTTTTCTGTCATGAATATATCACCACCACCATCACTACACTACCAAGCAAAACTAGTCACCACATCACCACACTAGCTGCTACTGTTAGTGAACATGTATATCCGGAAAAGAAAAAGTTAATCAAGTTAAGATATTTTTCTATACTTGAGGTAAATAAAATGATGCTACTCCATTTCTTGTAAAAAGTACGCAAACCTGAAAAGAAAAAATGCATTGCAATGGTCCTTTAGCGTTGACTTCCATCTCAAAGCAAGCTGTAGCCATTCAAATTACATTGGTAAAAAGCTGAAATAGTAAACAGAAAAAAAATGGAAGTAAACGTTATGTTTGTTATTATAAAAAAACATGAATTATACAAACAGATTTGATATTAAAATCGTATAATTCAAAATGCTCTCCTTCCAAGGTTCTTATTAATAGGTATAATTAATTCCTAATTAAAACCTGTGATGATGTTTTTGGCGAAGTCTGACAAGTTAAAAAAATTTTTTCGTTTATGTACTCATAAATATTACAAAAGAAGACTGGAAAACATGTATTTAAACATTACATTTACATTTTGTTCTGATAAGATTCAAACTTAGATGAAAAGCTGAATATCAATAGCAGCAATGAAACCCAAGATAGTGGCAGTTCCAATGATATTACAAGATAGTGGCAGTTCCAATTATATTACAAGATAGTGGCAGTTCCAATGATATTACAAGATAGTGGCAGTTCCAATAATATTACATGATAGTGACAGTTCTAATGATATTACAATATAGTGGCAGTTCCAATGATATTACATGATAGTGGCAGTTCCAATGATATTACATGATAGTGGCAGCTCCAATGATATTACAAGATAGTGGCAGTTCCAATGATATTACATGATAGTGGCAGTTCCAATGATATTACATGATAGTGGCAGTTCCAATGATATTACATGATAATGACAGTTCCAATTATATTACAAGATAGTGGCAGTTCCAATGATATTACATGATAGTGGCAGTTCCAATGATATTACATGATAGTGGCAGTTCCAATGATATTACAAGATAGTGGCAGTTCCAATTATATTACAAGATAGTGACAGTTCCAATGATATTACATGATAATGGCAGTTCCAATTATATTACATGATAATGGCAATTCCAATGATATTACAAGATAATGGCAGTTCCAATAATATTACATGATAGTGACAGTTCCAATGATATTACAAGATAGTGGCAGTTCCAATTATATTACAAGATAGCGGCAGTTCCAATGATATTACAAGATAGTGGCAGTTCCAATGATATTACATGATAGTAATATAACACAATAGCTCATACGTGATAAGGTGACGTAACACAGTTATATTAGTGAGGTCAACATATGACGTGAAGCAACACTTATATAACTGCTAAAATAGTTTCAGTAAAATGACATGTTCTCATACAAACATTACACGATATTACATAACTTTGGCAAGACTGCATGTTCTTGTAAGAGAAGTTTTTCCGCCTAAATTTCAAGGAAGAGTGTGTAAATTTCAAGGCAGAGTGTGTTGCATGATGTAAATGTAGTCACAGCGGCAATGACTGACTTCAAGGTTAATTTAAACAAAAACCTATTATCTTCTAACGTATATGTTTTTTCTTTGTTTTTTCGCATTAAAATACAGCTGTAGAACAGGTTTTGAAAAGTTCATAGTGCATACAACCTGTATATTTTCCTCTCAAATACTGTAAGTAAACGTGGTTCTGTGATCATCTACCTGTAAGTTACTTTTTGCTAGAAGTTACCATTTTTGGTATGGACTAATAACTATACATTGGATAGGTGAAGTGAAGAAAAAGTGTCGTTGGCCACTATTCAGTTCTTCACATTATATAGCCGCACAATAATAGATATAATAAATAAACTTAGTATTGCGAAAATTGATAAATTTCGAAATCTAAGTTTAAGGGAGGTCCAGTTTAATCTACACTTTGATCAACGTGTAGATTTAACTGGACTTCCCTTGAACTTAGACTTCGAAATTAAACAGTTTTCGGAACGCTAAGTGTATTTATTTTTATCTCTGAAAAATGAGCTCCTCCGTGGCTCAGCGGCAAGTCTGAAGGCTTATGACCCTATAAACAGGGTTTCGATACCCATGATGGGCACAGATGGCCTGTGTAGTTTTATGCAGAAAACAATAGGTCTAAACTATCCCCAATCTTATGGATTTTAGACAAACTACATAACCTTAATGATATAAAATTATTCGAAATTAACCTTTGCTTGTCATCGGTGTTAATCGAATTTGCTATTATTTTTTGGACAGGAAATTATTAACTAGTTTACAACATTAATTTCTAATAATATGTGCTTTATCAATATTCTTAGTTTATTTTTTAATTGGTTTCGATTTCAGTAGTAATGTCTTCTTTCTTAAATTTTCCTGAACAACAGAAAAAATTAAAATTTACTTTAAAACATCTAGCTGCTTATCATTTATAATTGAATCTGATTTATTTATAACATTTTCTAAAAACCTTCATGTATCTAAAGGATAAAATTTATATTGTTTTATTTTTCTAGTAAAGTATTATTTTTTGTCTAACTTAATCTTATACTTATCAATGTCTTTCTGTGTTCTTATGCACGAATTGCTCTCTCACTTTTGCCCCCCAGTGGTACAGCGGTATGTCTGCGGACTTA
>NW_013666591.1:181620-194107 GCF_000517525.1 Limulus polyphemus | reverse complement strand
ACAGATAGCCCTTGTGTAGCTTTGTGCATAATTAAAAACAAACAAACTCTCTCACTCTGCCCAACTCTTCCAAATATTGCACTTCTGATAATGACGAAGTAAGACGTTGAAAAATATAGAGTGTATGAAACTGTCTTCTGTTTCAGGGTTTTTTTACCTTTATACAGTAAATTACTAAATAAATGTTTTATTATATTTCGAGACTGGGAATAGTCTCACTTTTAAATATTTATTGTGTACCACTAAACGTTGTTTTTTTTAATAACTATGTCATTTAAAACTAACAAAAGTGTCGTTTAAGTTTTAAAAAGATCTTTGTTTAATTAATGCCTCTGAAGAAGGACTGTTATTAGCCTGAAAGCTTAGACTTACATACATTTTTATTATTTTATCATTAACATTTTGTCGAAGTCGTTTCGTTCAAGCATACTGTTTACTTCTTCTTTTTGTTTGCCCCCGGTGGCTCAGCGGTAAGTCTGCTGACTTACAACGCTAGAAACCAGGTTTCGATACCCCATTGTATAGCTTGGTGCATACCTTCAAACAAAGAAAAGAAAGTTTGTGTGTATAATTTCCCTTACTTTGAAGTGCACTATTTATAAGCCACCTACGCTGGATGAACCTCGTGATTCACTGTTGGGATTGTGGCCAAAAGTACAGTTAATAGAGAGAGTGCCTCACTAATGCATTCTAATCATCATTAGGTTTAGTTTCTTGTGGACTGATTTATAACATTAATTATTGTTAGTCAGTTTGCTATACAGCATTGATTTAAGTAACTAACAAGTAGCTGTTTTTCATATCTATACAGTTGGCTTGCTTATTAATTATTAAAGATTACTACTCGATGGAAGCGATTATCAGACGGAAATCAACATACATTTGAAATACAAACTTGACTGAAGTTAACACTCGATTAATGACAGTTCACTGTGGGAAGGTTGGCAGAAATCTCCGTTCCAAGTAGAGTAAGAGACAGGTAGAGACTACTTTAGCTCAATAACATTAGAACATCGATTGAGTATAAGAAACTAACATTAGGAAAGCGCGGAATAAAGAGCAGTGGACAACCATAGCTGTCGATCCTCAGAATCTGAGAGGACACCATGACTGGTTGATTTAATGCTAGTTCTCGATGGAAATCAATAGTTTTTATTAAACTTACATAATCTATTTCCTTTACTGTGTCGTATTTCATGGGGTAAAATTTTTAAAAACGTTACTGTTTTACATCTTTATGGTATATTTCAATCATATTTTTGTATATAATAAGAAATACTTTGTTTTAAATATAACCCCCCCCCCCCGATGACTCAACGGTACGTCTCATGGATTATGACGCTAAAAATTGGGGTACTCTCCCTGCGGTGGGCACAGCATACATATAGTACATTGTATAGCTTTGAGTTAACGAATAGAATAAATTTAGATTCTAGTTTATGTCTTTTATATGTACATCATACAAACGGAATATGTTTACTGTAAATATAAATGAAGCTTATGTTATAATTCAAAATATGTTTAAAATTAAATGAAAAAGATATACAAAGAACAAGTCAGCTAATGGTGTAATACAATATTATACTTCTTGAATGACCAGCCGTTGATTTTTAAAATCTTTTAGTTTTTAACAAACAGTTTCTTCCGGTAATAAGTCGGTCAAAGAAAGTTCTAAAAAAGCTTCCTCAAATATAGATCTTATCAGTGGTGTTTCCAAATTATAAACTGCCTGCCAAGCATGTACCAATATATATTGATGTTTTTTGAATATGAATGATTTAACTGCTTTGAGTGTGGAGTCGTTTGTCATGTGTAATTAGGTTTCAGCTGTTTTGCCACGACCTGAATCTCACGTGATATTTAGTTTCACGGAACATGATATTACATACCCTTATGAAAACGTGAAATTAAGCCGTCCTCTATGACTGTCATATTTGGTTTTAAAATAATTAACCATAATTATATTCACACTAATCTTACTCGATTCCTGTATTTATAATGAGATTTGAAAAGGAAATTTATGTTAGAAGAAGTAGATGTGCAGCTTTCACTACATTTAATAACAAATACAATAAACTTCAGAAACTTGTTCTGGTAACACGTCAACCAATTACCTAATTTTGATATCACTCTCAAAATAGCTTGTTTTAATATCATTTTAATTTCAGCTTCTTCTAATAATATTTTGAACTTTAATCTGTTTTGATACCACTCTCAACATTAACCAGTTTTAATACCATTCTCAACATTAACCCGTTTTAATACCACTCTCAACATTAACCAGTTTTAATACCATTCTCAACATTAACCCGTTTTAATACCACTCTCAACATTAACACGTTCAATACCAGTCTCAACATTAAACCGTTTCAATACCAGTCTCAATACCACTCTTAACATTATGCCGTTCAATAGCAGTCTCAATATTAAAACGTTTTAATAACACTCTCAACATTAAAACGTTTTAATAACACTCTTAAAATTAACCCGTTTTAACACCAGTCTCAAAATTCACCAGTTCAATAGAAGTCTCAACATCAGACTGTTCAATACAACTCTGAGAATTAACCCGTTCAATACCAGTCTCAACATTAGACCGTTCAATACCAGTCTCAACATTAATCCGTTTTAATACCACTCTCAATATTAGCTTGTTTAATACAATTCTTAACATTAACTCGTTTCAATACAACTTTCAACATTAACCAGTTCAATACCACTCTCAACATTAAACCGTTTCAATATCACTTTCAAAACTAACCTCTTCAATACCAGTCTCAACACTAAAACGTTTTAATAATACTCTCAAAATTAACTCGTTTCAATACCATTCTTAACATTAACCCGTTTTAATACCACTATCAAAATTACGCCATTCAATACCAGTCTGAACATTAAACCGTTTCAATACTAGTCTCAATATTAAACCTTTTCAATACCAGTCTAAACATTAACTCGTTTTAATACCATTTTTATCATTTACCCATTTTAATACCACTCTCAACATTATCCAGTTTTAATACCACTCTCAAAATTAACCCGTTCAATACCATTCTCAAAATTAACCCGTTTTAATAGCAGTCTCAAAATTAACCCGTTCAATACCAGTCTCTACATTAGACTTTTCAATACCACTCTCAACATTAACCCGTTTTAATACCACTCTCATCATTAGCTCGTTTTAATACAATTCTTAACATTAACCAGTTTTAATACCAGTCTCAACATTAACTCGTTTTAATACTATTCTTAACATTAACCCGTTTTAATTCCAGTCTTAATATTAAACAGTGTCAATACCAGTCTCAACATTAACCCGTTTTAATACCACTCTCAAAATTCACCCTTTCAATACCAGTCTCAATATTAGACCGTTCAATACCAGTCTCAACATTAAACATGTTACTCTATAGAAAAGATCACTTAGCATGTCAAGTCTAGCTGTTATAGAGAATTATGCACTACGGGTAATAACCTAATCCGGATGTAGTCCGGTGGTTATTGAGTTGAGACTGTGAATCCGATGGTAATAACCTAATCCGGATATTGTCCAGTGATTATTGAGTTGAGACTGTGAATCCGATGGTAATAACCTAATCCGGATATGGTCCAGTGCTTATTGAGTTGAGACTGTGAATCCGATGATAATAACCAAATCCGGATATGGTCCAGTGCTTATTGAGTTGAGACTGTGAATCCGATGGTAATAACCTAATCCGGATGTTGTCCAGTGGTTATTGAGTTGAGACTGTGAATCCGATGGTATTAACCTAATTCGGATGTGGTCCAGTGGTTATTGAGTTGAGACTGTGAATCAGATGGTAATAACCTAATCCGGATGTGGTCCAGTGGTTATTGAATTGAGAATGTGAATCCGATGGTAATAACCTAATCCGAATGTGGTCCAGTGGTTATTGAGTTGAGACTGTGAATCAGATGGTAATAACCTAATCCGGATATGGTCCAGTGCTTATTGAGTTGAGACTGTGAATCCGATGGTCTATGGGTCGCTGTTTTGAATAGTAGATATGCCATTAGAGTGACGGTGAAATCCTACTATATGGTCAGACGAGAGTTGTCCAAAAGTTGGGGATCGCTGTTGTTAACTAGCTGCCTCCCCCCTAGAATACAAGGTCAAGATTAGGGAAGGCTATTCGACATAGCTCTTTGAGCAAGTTTGTGTAAAAATTCTAAAATCTGGTAACAATCTCCGATTCAAGAATACTGTGTTTTTATTTATATATATTTCATTTTTAAACATTTTAGTTTAATTTCAAAATTATTCTGCTTATGCTATTCAAAGCTACGTGTTTGCTGTTCATCCTAGTGTGTGCGATAATCTACGTGTTTACAGTTTATTCTGATGTTTGCGATAAGCTACGTGTTTAAAGTTTATTCTGACGTTTGCGATAACCTACGTGTTTACAATTTATTCTGGTGTGTGCGATAACCTACGTGTTTACAGTTTATTCTGACGTTTTCGATAAAATACGTGTTTACAGTATATTCTGATGTCTACGATATCCTACGTGTTTACAGTTTATTCTGGTGTGTGCGATGACCTACGTGTTTAGAATTTATTCTGACGTTTGCGATAACCTATGTGTTTACAATTTATTCTGGTGTTTGCGATAACCTACGTGTTTACAGTTTATTCTGACGTTTTCGATAAGCTACGTGTTTACAGTCTATTCTGACGTTTGCGATAACATACGTGTTTACAGTTTATTCTGGTGTTTGCGATAAATGATTTAGTTGAAGTTCTAAGTAAAATTTAGATCATGATGATATTTTCGGATTGTTTGGGGTTTCTAGCATTTTGCTAATAGAGAGGAATCTATAATGGTTATAGGTGTTTGTACATACAGCAAAAGTATGTACCAAATCCAGTAGAAATTGTTTTAAAACATGAGCGGCTATCGATCTATCAAGTCCAGACTGACCTCATAAATCGAAATTCTGTGAAGCTAGTCTCGTATCGAACACAAAGCGTGGTAACCATGCTTATGGTAGAAGGAGAAACCAGCACATACCGGAACAGAACAGTTAATATTTAATCAATGAGAGAAGTTTATTAACCATTATAACTGTTTAGAGCACGACCAGCAAGTGTTGTACTGATACAGTAAAGTTAACAAAATTAGCAAGAAGAGTAAGTAAGCTTAATGAAAGAAGAATATCATGTATATAAATAAAAATGTATTAATGATAATGTAATTAGTTTTAGCTTGAAATCATTCATTGACTAAAATTCTTGATATTTTAAAAATTTCGGTTAAAAAGAACAATCTTTGTATTCTGAGTACGAGAAAATAAATTCTGGTAACTCAGAACTATGCATACTTTACCAACAACCCTGTTTAACATCAAATGGACAATTCTATATCAAGTTATCAAAGCGTTATTAAGTGTGAAGAATCTTAGCTTAAAAGGGTAGACACTAATAAGCAAACAAGGCTATGGAAAAATTACTGTCGTATATGCATAGAATAAATTTTGATGTATTAAGCAAATTACTTTTAAAATGTTTAAGTAAATAAAAGGTGTCCTACCGGTTTCGTGAGAAACTCCGATAGATTGGTTTTATAGTTGTGTGTAAAGTTGGATAAATCATCCTCCAAGGGTGTTTGGAGTGTTCACCTGTTTTAACCACTCGCACCAGTTGACAGTAGTGTGTTGTCTGTCAGTCAGTCAGTTGACACTAAAATGATATCACCTAAGGGGCGCTTAATGTTGCAATTTGCACTGTAGTGACGTCAGTAAAATGTGCGTATGTCATGACTCACTAGAACAATTATGCACTCTCTAGGCTACAACACAGCATGGCATATGAACTTCAAAAGCAAGAAATACAAATATTTGTTACTCTTAATTTTGGTTTTATTTACTCTTGAAACAGAACACTTTCGGGACTCTGCGGAAGTACATCTAGTATCTAATGGTTGATATCAGAGGTAAAGTGGTATCGGTCCTGTGAGATGACGCTAATTATTTACAAGGGTCCGACATGGCCAGGTGGCCAGGGCGCTTGACTCGCAATCTGAAGGTCGCGAGTTCGAATCCCCTTCTCACCAAACATGCTCGCCCTTTCAGCCGTGGAGGCGTTATGATATGAAGATCAATCCAACTATTTGTTGGTAAATGAGTAGCCCAAGAGTTGGCGTTGGATGGTGATGACTAGCTGCCTTCCCTCTAGTATTTTACTGTTAAATTAGGGATGACTAGCGCAGATAGCCCTCGTGTAGGTTTGTGCGAAATTCAAAACAAACAAACAGTTATTTAGAAAAGTGAGTAGGGAAAGATTAGATTTTGTAATTAGAATCTAACTGATTAATTTAATTTCAATCGGTAAAATATTGCTGTGATTGAAGAACATTTTTGCAATTAATCAGTAACCACAACTACATTTGTATCTAGTATTATCACGACCCAGAGAATAAGTACTTTAGAAATTCAAAATTAGAATAAAATTAGGAGAGTTGTCTAATGGTACAAATCACGTGACGCTACTAGCGACTAATTCGCATTTCATTTAAAGTGAAACAACGTAAAATGTATACAAATACTTTATGTGTTCAAGTTTCAAGAAACAGACCGATATTCCGAAAAATTCCCGCCACTAGTACCGTAGTTTGCTATATTTTTCTTATTGTTACTCAATTTTTTCATCT
Source organism: Limulus polyphemus (assembly GCF_000517525.1). NCBI lineage: Eukaryota > Metazoa > Arthropoda > Merostomata > Xiphosura > Limulidae > Limulus > Limulus polyphemus. The sequence goes on along the minus strand of NW_013666591.1, from coordinate 187,436 downwards.
TGTTTCTGTAATATTTTTTTTCATTATAATAATTTTGACATAAGTTTTCGAAATATTAGAAAGCTTTAATTACGGGTAACAATAATATAGGCTTTTGGAATGATACACCTCAAAATGTTATCGGCTTATCTCCCTAACATAATATTATATACATACTAACGTTTATGTACTATAACAAACTGAATGAACATTAGACATACATGAGCAATTGCTTCTACGTTCACTTTTTGGTACTGTGCCCCCTTCTGAACTATGGCCCTTTGGAACTGTGCCCCTTCTGAACTATGGCCCTTCGGAATATTGGGATGTGGCCAAATTTCATACATAAGCATTGTAACCCTGCAAAGAGTAGAAATACAAAAAGCAAAATACTAAAACGTTCTTTACCGTTAACACCTGTGTACTTGAAAATTAAGTGATCGAAACGTCGTACCTGTTCTAAAAACAATCTTACTTACTGTAAAAGCTGTAACTTGTAATGTAATATAAAACGTAATATTGTGAACTGTTGTTCAAGTAACATTGTTATCCTGCAGTTGTAGGAATACAAACAGTTATTCTGTAACTTACTGTCTTATAACATGTTATTCAACAAAAGGTAGCCATATATACATACACTAATATTGTGAACTATTCTGTAAATAATATTGTTACTTTTCATTGGTAGCAATACAAACAGTAATTTTGTTAACTGTTGTGCAAGTAACATTGTTATGATGCAAAGAGTAGCAATATAAACAGTAATCCTGTGAAATGTTTTCTATATAGTATTGTTATCTTACAAAGATAAACAATACAAACAGATTTTCTGTGAACTGTGTCAAAGAAACATTTTTCATATGCAAAGAGTTGCAATATAAACAATAATTCTGTGTACTGTGTTCTAAACAGCATTGTTATTCTGCAAATGTTAACAAAACAAGTAGTAATTCTATGAACTGTAATTCTATGAATTGTTATCCTGTATAGATTGGAAATACTAATATATATTCTGTGAAGTATGGCAAAGGAACATTTTTATTCTGTAAAGAGTAGAAATATAAGTGTAATTCTGTGAACTTTTCTCTAAATATAACTGTTGTCGTTTTAATCTTAGAAATACAAACAGTAATATTAAGAACATTTTGTAAGTAACACTGTTATTCTAGAAAATGGTAACAATATAAACAGAATATTTGGAGCTGTTGTTTAAGTAACATTGTGATAATGCAATACAAAGAGTAATATATTACAAACTGTTGTCTAAGTACCTTCATATCCTGCAAATAGTGGTAACATAAACAGTAACTGTGTAAACCGCTGTCTAAGTATCATTGTTATTGTACAAAAGATAGCGCTAAAAACAATAGCATTTCGAACTGTTCTCTAAGTAACAGTTACTCTGCAAAGAGCAGTAATATAAACAGTAATATTTGTGTAGTGTTCCTGGAATGAGATTGTTTTCCTGCAAAGAGTAGCAGTAGAAGTAGTAATATTGTGACCTGTTATCTCAATACCAATTATTATATTGAAAATAGTACCTACAAACAGTAATTCTCTGAGCTATGTTCTAAATAAAATTATTATTCTACAATGATATTAATATAAATAGTAACATTGTGAACTGTTTTATAAATTACATTGTCATTCTGCAATGGTAGCAGTATAAACAATAACATGTGAAATGTTGTCTCAGTAACATTGTTTTCCTGCAAAGAACGGAAATATAAAAAGTAATGCTCTGAACTGTTTTAAAAGTCACATTCTTATCTTACAAAAGCTAATCATATAAACGATAACACTGTGAACTTTTGTCTATGTAACATTGTTGTTCTGCAAAAGGTAACAATATAAACACAATATTACGAATTGTTATCTAAATAACACTGTTTACCTGCAAGTGGTAGTAATATAAACATTAATTCTGTGAAGAATTATATATATAGCATGTTTTCCAAGAAAGAATGGCAATACAAACAGTTATATTGTAAACTGTTGTCTAAATAGTACCTGTTATACTGCAATAGGTAGTAACATAAACAATAATATTACGAATTGCTGTCTAAATAACAATTTATACAGTAACGAATAATGGCATATGTTGTCTAAACATGTTATTATCCCATAACGGTAGCAATATTAACAGTAATATTCTGTTGTCTAAGTAAAAAGTATCCTGCAAAGAGTAACTATACAACCAGTAATATTGTCAACTGTTGTCTAATTAGCATTGATATCCTGCAGAGTTTAGCAATATAAAATTTATATTGCGAAAAGTTGTCTAAAATTTTTATCTTTCAAAGGGTAGCAATATGTGCATCAATATTGTCAACTGCTGTCTAACTACCGTTGTTATCCTGCAAAGGGTAGCCGTATAAACAGTAATACTATAACTGTTATCTAAGTAAAATTGTTCTCCTGCAAAGGGTAGCAATGTAAACAGATATTCTGGGAACTATGTCAAAGAAACGTTTTTCTTCTACAAATAATAGCAATACGGTGTGTACGTCTTTTACAAGCCAGCGACGAATGATTGTGATTATATTTGTCTTAAGACATTAGTATTACCATAGCAACTTATATTGTATCAGATGGCCTATGTAAATAGTGTTCCAACTACCACTGTATTCGTTGTATCCCATCCGGCATGAAGAGCTCTGGATTGAACGAAACGAGTTGTTGGCAATGGATATGACGAATATGGTGTGGTTGGAATACCATTATTATATTCTCCTCTAAAACTTGAAAATCTCAAAGAAACCAGATTAACAATGTACTAGGCCTAATAATAATGTCGTATAACAAATATTATTATATAGTAAGTGTGTTCACTGCTCCAAACAACAATGTTATTCTCCAATGGTAGCAATAAAAGCAGTAATTCTGTGAACGGATATGTAAGCAACATTATTATCCTGCAAAGACTATTGTAGAAACAGTAATTTTGTGAACTGATATGTAACCAATATTATTATCCTGTAAAGAGTAGCTATAGAAATGGTAATTCTGTGAACTGATATGTAACCAATATTATTATCCTGTAAAGAGTAGCTATAGAAACAGTAATTCTGTGAACTGATATGTAACCAATATTATTATCCTGCAAAGAGTAGCTATAGAAACAGTAATTCTGTGAACTGATATATAAGCAACATTGTTATCCTGCAAAGGGTGGCGATATAAACAAATGAATATTATAAACTGTTGTATAGATGACATTATCGTCCTGCAAATCACAGCAATATTAAGAGTAATTTTGTGAAATATCTAAATCTTCCACGTGATAAAATTGAACTTTAAACGATTTAACTGCTTGAGTTTCATCTTCTAGGCCCGTTTTATGCCAGTTTAATGTTCTGTTTTTTTTTGTTTTTTTTTGTTGTTGTTTTTTGCGTATTAAGCTCTGACAGTGTATTGTTTTGAATATGGTTTTGTTATATTATGTATTTCGGGTTAATATATTCTAACTGCTTCAGGTTTTAAGATTTTATTATTTTTTGTCTAAGTTTACACGGATCTGATCAACGTATTTGTCGTATTATCGCGTTTATGTTTTATTTTTAGCTTAAGTACCTGTCTAGATAATAGTTTGACAACTGTAAAAAGCACTTTCTGTCCTACAAAATTAATACAAAATGTCGTTTATTCTTCGTAGTCTTTTATTATCTCTTCATGTTCACAATTCTGGAGGAGTATTAGATATATTGTACGTTTATTTCACGGTATTGGTTTATAACTCAAAAGTGAATAACTTTCTTTTTTATGGTTCACTTTCATTTACAGTGTTTTAAAGATTTAAAGTATTACAAATATATTAAATCGTTTTTAAATCATCCAAAAAGTAATGTATACGTGTGTGTGAATGTGTATTATGTGTTTGTGTGTATGCGTGTGTGTGTATGTGTAACAGATAATCTCGTTATTTTGAACACCAACTTATGCTTCTCCAAAAGCACGTTACTGACATGTATTGAATCATGTTACTCGTTTCTTCTGTTTTCATAAAGAGAACGCCAGTTAAACGTCTTTCTTACTAAGTCTGTTAATATTGGAACGAAAACTCCAATATGAAAATGGTAGCAAACGGGAAAAAAAAAAGAGATGCTTCGTTTGGCTTTAATATTGTAGTTAAAACACGTAAACTGGATCAAAACAAGGAAGGTTAAATAATAATTAGATAAACGTCTTTGGTCAAGCTATATTCTTAAGCTCGCGTTTTCCGTTCAGAAAGCCACTGTATATATGAGGTGAGCTACGTATAACTGTACGTCAGTGTGTTTGATAAATAAGCGGATTTATGTGTCCAAGTTTTCTATGTATATGTATGAGCCTGCGTATACATCTATGTACCTACAAGCGTAAAAATGCAAATCCTTGCGTGAACTTTATATATTAACTGTATGTGAAGTAATCGATCCCACTGTGCAGAAGAAAGAGTTCCACGTCTTTGATTACCGGTGCGAAACATCTAGAGAAACTATAAAATTAATCCAGAAAGAAAAGCACATGGCCATGTAGAAGATATAACAAGTACACAATTTACACATACATGATATTATATTCAATTTGTCATCAATATTTTCTGTACCAGTTTAATTGAAAATCAGGAACAAAAATGTGTAAACATTTGGAAACGATTCTTTTTTTAAATTCGCCCATTTTTTATATATTAAATCCGATTTTACCTGTTTCACTCCCAGAGTACATCCAGAATGCCTGCCAATATAACCACTGAAAACCGTGACAGTTTGGAAGTTGAAAACTAGTAGGGAAATAAAACGTCATTGATTTTTTTTCTCACGGAAAGGTCTAAGCGTAGAAGACATAGGGCCTCCAACGATATTTTTAAGCATACCTTTATTGATCTAACAAGTGAAATTGTTAACAATCAACGCAAAAAATAGGATCACTAAATAGATAAAAAAAAATGTATTAATTCTAATTATATGGACATTTTTCAATGTCACTTTTAATTATTATCTAACCATCAGTTAAAGTTAATTGGATTTGGGACATCTCAAACTTAATGGCACGACTACAGCTCGTCAGCGTCTTAGTACGATATACACTACAAATTCAGCCTCTTTTAAACGGAAAAAGCATTGTATTAGGAATGTTTTAATACTAACGTATCTGAACTTACCACGAAACCACCTTAATATCTATAAGAAATCACCAAATGTGACTCTGACACACGAGAAGATAAACTATGCACCTTTATGAATATCATTCGTGACAATAGGATGAATATTACTCACGTTTAACCTTATCCATGGAAGGAAGAAGTCAATAGAGGTTACGATTTCTATCTTATCCATTGAAAGAAGAAGAAAATAAATATTATATGAGTTTAACCTTGTTCATAGGAAGAAAAATGGGACAAACATTACACGTTTTAATCCTCTCCAAGGTAAGTAAATGAGGTACACATTACACGTTTTTAATCTGATGTGAATAACGAAAGGTTGGAGAAAACAACGAGCATAGACGTTAGATGTGTACTTGTTCACGTCTAGTAATACCTTATAGACATAAAAGGTGTTAAATCTTTTTCATGTATTGGTAGACTGGATAGACATTGCGCATGTTTAATTTTATTCATTGTACAGATACGGAATAGAGAGATTTATCACATATAAACATACTGAAACAACTGATCATGTTTAATTCTATTCAGTGTACAGCTACTGTATAGAGAGATTTATCACATATAAACATACTGAAACAACTGATCATGTTTAATTATATTCAGTGTACAGCTACTGTATAGAGAGATTTATCACATATAAACATACTGAAACAACTGATCATGTTTAATTCTATTCAGTGTACAGCTA
>NW_013666591.1:170794-180982 GCF_000517525.1 Limulus polyphemus | reverse complement strand
GCTACACAATGGGATGTCTGTGCTCTGCCCACCACGGGTTTCGAAACCAGGATTCTAGCGTTGAAGCCCGCAGACATACCGCTGTGCCACTAGGGGGCGCCAGTATCGTCTTTAGTAGTTAGTTAATCAGTTTAATGACTAGTATGTTCGGTCCCAGTATCGTTTGTTTGTAATTAAGTACAAAGCTACACAATGGGATGTCTGTGCTCTGCCCACCACGGGTTTCGAAACCCGGTTTCTAGCGTTGAAGCCCGCAGACATACCGCTGTGCCACTGGGGGGCCCCAGTATCCTCTCTAGTAGTTAGTTAATCAGTTTGAATATATGTTCGATCCTGGTATCATTTTTAGTAGTTAGTTAGTTAATAAGTTTGAATACATCTTTGGTCCCAATATCATCTTTAATAGTTAGTTAATCAGTTTTAAAATTAGTAGTTTCGGTCCCAATATCATCTTTAGTAGTGAATTAATCAGTTTGAAAACTAGTATGTTGGGTTCCAATATCATCTTTAATGGTTAGTTAATTAATTTGAATACATGTGTGCTCCAAATATCATCCTTAGTAGTTAGTTAGTCAGTTTGAAGACTAGTATCTTAGGTTCCATCATCATCTTTAGTGGTTTGGTAATCAGTTTTAATACATGTTTCGTTCCAATATCATCTTTACTAATTAGTTAAATAGTTTGAAGACTAGAATGTTTTTCCCAATACAATTTTAGTGGTTAGTTAATTAATTTGAATACATGTTTGTTCCCAATACCATCTTTAGTAATTAGTTAATCAGATTCAAGACTAGTATATTAGCTTCCAATATCATCTTTAGTGGTTAGTTAATCAGTTTTAAGACTAGTATGTTCGGTCTCAGTATGATCTTTTATAGTTAGTTAATGAGTTTGAAGACCAATATGTTAGGTTCTAATATCATCTTTGTAGTTAGTTAATCAGATTCAAGACTAGTATATTAGGTTCCAATATCATCTTTACTAATTAGTTAAATAGTTTGAAGACTAGAATGTTTTTCCCAATACAATTTTAGTGGTTAGTTATTTAATTTGAATACATGTTTGTTCCCAATATCATCTTTAATAGTTAGTTAATCAGATTCAAGACTAGTATATCAGGTTCCAATATCATCTTTAGTGTTAAGTTACTAAATTTTAATAGATATTTTGTCCCAATATCGTCTTTAGTAGTTACTTTATCAGTTTGAAGACTTGTATGTTCGATACGAATATCGTCTATAGTGGTTAGTTAATTAATTTGAATACATGTTTGCTCCTAGTATCATCTTTAGTAGTTAGTTAATCAGTTTGAAAACTAATATGTTCGATCCCAGTATCAACTTTAGTTGTTAGTTAATCAGTTTAAAGACTACTTTCTTCGGTCCAATTATCATCTTTAGTAGTCAGTTAATGAGTTTGAAGACTAGTATGTTAGGCTCCAATATCATCTTTCGTGGTTAGTTAATCAATTTTGATATATATTTGGTCCCAGTATCATCTTTAGTAGTTAGTTAATCTGTTTCAAGACTAGTATGTTAGCTTCCAATATAATCTTTAGTGGTTAGTTAATTAATTTCAATACATGTTTGCTCCCAGTGTCATCTTTAGTAGTTAGTTAATCAGTTTGAAAATTAGTTTGTTCGGTCCCAATGTCATCTTTAGTAGTTAGTTAATCAGAGTGAAGACTAGTATGAACGATCCCAATAACATTTTTAGTTTAGATCAGTTTGGAGAGAAGTATGTTCGGTCCCAATATCATCTACATTTTTCAGTTAATCAGTTTTAAAAGAAGATAACTAGGTGTAAGCATGACCTTTAATTTTTTTAACCGAAATATGCTCTATCCAATCTCTAGAAGTTAGCTACTCAGTTTCAAGGGAAGTATGTTCCGGACAAACATCTTTATTTGTAACTTACATTGAATAGGCGTATGCTTAGTCCAAACATTATCTTTAGTATTCACTGAAATAGTTTGAAGATGAGTATGCTCAGCCCAATTATCATCATTAGTATTCAGTTTTACGTGTGTAAATAAATACATTTTCAAATGCAGTTCAGGTTCTGATAAAATAACCAGCTTGTAATACTTTATTGATACATAAGAAAATTAAGACAGCATTAATAACAGGTGGAATGCCAGACAGCTTTAATCACTTTTTTGGAAGAATATAATTTTGGGTGTATAAATAAAAACCAGAGGATTAAAATAACTCTTCATAACCTGAAATTATAGAAGAATCCAATGTTCGCTTTCATCGTTACGTAGCGAAACGAGTTAAGAACACAAAGTTTTGAAACGTCACTGATTATGGGATATCAGTTTTATTCAAGCTTAAGAAATCACAGAATAATATAACCCTTTTAATTGTTTCTCAGTGGGTTTTGATGCTTTTTTTTTGTAAGTTGCAACTTTCTGTGTATGAAAATTTGTGTCTGTTATAAACAAAACATTCCACATTGGTTTACATTCATAGTTTATTGACTTAATGCACGTACACAATGAAAACTGCGTAGATACACGCTCACACATTTAACGTATCTAATATTATAACTTCTAACTTCAGAAGACTGGAAGCCTCAGATTCTACAAATTGAACATTCTAAGTTAATATTTTGTGCCACCAGTAAAACTTTCTCATTATTTTTCTATCACAATAATACTATATTATTAAAGAAATGTGATAAAGTTTAATGTGATTTTTCTCACTTGCATTTTGAAACAGCCTGACACTGAGTCCGAAGAGAGAAGACGGCTTGTTTATATGCTCACTGCATTTTCCAGATATGTTTTTGTTTTGTTTTTAATTCTTCCAAGAAACTTTTGAATGGAATACAGTTATCCATATTAAGTTACGTTGGCTAATCTGTTGTGCTCATTTTGCCGGTAGTGTCTCAAAATGAAGAGATTTCAAATTTTTCATGTTCCCTATATTTAAATTTAACCGAGTAAAGCTTCAAGCAGAAATGGATTCCTATACTCTTTCCCATTCCGACATTATTAGGAAGTATTTCTTTTAGCAGCAGAATAATATCAGAGTAAATATTTTTTTTATATTTCAAAGCAATCAGTCAACAGCCTTAATCGATTTTACATTAAAAATGCGTTACGAAAATTAAAACACATATATATACCTGCACGTTAGTTCTCTCATGCTTTGACAACTGTGCAATTAAAATTATTTCATTGACAATTTTCAGATATTAATTTTGTCTGAGTAAAAAAATTATAATACTCTTCTCAAGCTTCAATAACTTTTACAATTACTGTTTAGTAGTAACAAAGCTGGGAACATAGCTAAACTGCTACAACAGAAAACACACCATAAAATGTTCAGTTATAACTATAATATCTTAAATCTTTTTCGATAATCTAATAGAACAATAAATCATTATCACATATGATTGTGTTAGTTTAACAGAATCAGAAATCTACATGACGTACGATTATGTTAATTTAGTATAATATTAAATCCATGTCACGTATGACCAGGTTAATTACTAGAATAATAAATACATATCACATAAGAATATGTTAATTTCGAAGTCTTTTTGAATGGGTTCTATGCGACTATTGAACTTTACAGAATAATTGTAATGAATAAAATACTCATTTATTTATGACTGATGTGAAGTCTTTCTAAAACGATAATTTCTACTGGACATAAAAAGGACACATTATGTGTTTGTTTAATATAACACAGGTAAAGTTGCAAAAAGAAAGAGGGTTTAAGTGCTAAAATCGAAGTAAAAAGTTCTGGACGGAAAAATGGGTAAGCATAGGACGAGAAGAAAGAAGTTAATTTATTCTTCATACTATCACCTTGTCGTTAGCCAATCGCAGTGCCGCTCTGTAACCCATCTCAGGACGACGGTCAAGTCCTTCTACCATATCCCTCACTTTATCAGACGTAACTACAACAGCGTTGCGGGAAATGAGTGTTTTCTGCATGTAGGCGATTTCTTCCATGTTGACCCCTCGGCTGGCGTCATCCACCACTACTGTTCGGTAGCCATGTTCCAGCGCGTGAAGAGCAGTAGATCCAACGCACACGTCGTAGGCCAGGCCACAGATGTACACATCTCCAACGTTCCACTTTCTCAACTCAGCACCTAATTTAGTTTCGGACATTTTTTGGTTGTCCCAGAAAGCTGAATAGCTGTCAATATTCGAATTAATCCCTTTGTACACACGTATTCCGTTCCGAACGACCTTTAGGTCAGGGTGCAGTTCTGCACCCCAAGTGTGCTGAACACAATGTCTCGGCCATAGTTTCTGTTCTGTGCGAGGTGGGCCTTCAAATATCACAGTGTCAAAAAGCTTAGCATCCTCAGCGGAAACCTTGCTGTCAGCGTGAACTTTGCGTTGTTTGAGGTTGTCAATGAAGGACACGTGATCTGGAGGGTGCCAGTCCAAAGAATATATCACAACATCAAATGGAACGGAGTTCAACATGGAGTTAATAACGTTTACAACGTCTAGGCCATCTTGACCAGCTGGACAGTTACGAATAGCCAATGTTCCAGATATAAAATCATTCTGAACATCTACGATGATCAGGGCACTAACAGGGTGAAGAATCACTTTAATCCAATCTTTCCAAACAATTTTGAATTCTTCCATGTCAATCTTGCCGTCTTTATTTCTATCAAACACAAAAAACATGTCCGCCTGCATTCTGATTGACAATGGGTAAGGCCTTCCCGAACGATCTGATAACAGAGACTTAGCAAGATTCCCGAATTCTTTCATGTTTAAACATCCATCACGATCTATATCAAAGTAATCAAAACAGACGTATAGCGCCTCTTCATCTTTGTTTCTCAGTCCGTTGCGAAGATACTCACAGAAGAAATTGTCGTTATTCATAGTTAGAATCGTGAACTTACAATAAAGTTAGTAGCGAAAAAATTAAGCTTAAAAGAAACTATACAAAGTTGTATATATTTTAACGCTACTGCTCACCTGTAAAATATCTACTTGATACTTCAGACTTTCGATCTAACACTAATTGAGCCAACCAGCCAACCTTCACATTTCACGGATTATCAAATCACAAACCTCGTTCTGCTTGCCACACTCTTAACTAACATCACATACATTGTTATATATGTCAACCAATCATAACAGTAGAAAGTGTCGATCTAAAAAGCGTCTGTCGTAACCATAGTAACATACAAATATGACGCTTCGGTGCAAAAGTTCTTTGTTTGTTTTTACCAAAAAGGTACTTAAAAGTTAAATAAAAATTTAAAAAAACTAAATTTATTTTATTTTCGTATTAGCAATAAGATATCGGCTCGTTCTGAAATTAATTTATTCAACTTACACAACATCTTAATTTATATCTATCATTCGAAGTGGGTAACGCATGCCTTCTAATGGCTATTATAATTCATATCACTATGTTCAAGAACATAAAATACACTTGTGATGTCTTCTTCCCATTTATAATTTATAGAAAGATAGAACGCTACCATTTCCCAAGTGAACTAATAAAATAAAATAAACATTATGTAGCCAAAACCTCACCTTCACCCTAAGATGGAGACATACAGTATTACTACTTACAGCTATATTTGAGCATAACCTAGAACCAGAACATAATTTAAGCAATACCGATCTGCCCTCTATAGGAAGCGTCTTCAACTACTAAAACAAATAAAATAATAAATTTATAAATAAAAGTCTAAAATAAAAACAGTATTTCAAATTCTGGCGTTAGTTGATTAATTAAAATTTATTATTTATCTATTATACAATCGAATATAATCTGCCACTCAAACAATGCCTACTTATAGGCGTTTGTTCTTCATTGGTCACAAAAAACAACGAAAAACAAAAGTCTCAGACTCTTCAATCGCATAACCTATCATCAGAACAAAATGAAAAAATAAAACATCTAATAAAGCATACAAATAGTACAACCGTGGTATCAGCTTTAGGACATAGATAATACAACCAAGTTATAATTCCAAAAATAAATACCCTAACCGTGTCATTAGTAAAAATTATATATTTTTTTGTAATGCTAGAAAAATTCAAGTTTGGTTATCTTATGAGAAATTTATTTGTAAGAACGGCTGTCTAAAATAAAAATCAGTTTCAACTGTTCAATAAACAGTGTCTAAATAATGGAACTTTCTTTTGAAAATTCTTGGAAATTTTATGCATTATTTGTTTTCTGAAAAAGTTTCCAGAAATTCGAAAACGTTTATTCATACTGAAGCAACAGCCTTCAGCAGGATCTTATCTCGGTTGAAAAAACGATAACTTTGTCTAGCTACTATACCAACATACATAATTAATTTTAAGCCTGATACAAAAAGTAGGAGCGTTCGTGACTCGTGAATTTTGCAAGTCACTAAACGAGGTTGGTGCACAAAGAGATCTTACCACTAAGATGCAATCTAGAAATTGAATATTATGAACCTCATTAAATGGTGAAGTGAAGTACACACAATAGAATGTCTTCTATCGGTCTACCGTACATAACTGAACCAGGATTTTAGCATTGTAAGTCTACAAACATAATAAACTTACTGTTGACCCAAAGGGGACAAAAATAAAAAATCACAAGCTTAAATTTTTTCTCAATACTAATTAATTTTTAGTTAGAGAAATTATTAATTATCTTGCCGATTCATCCACAAACGAAGATACATTATTAGTCTGCAAGTTTAGTTTAAGTGGTTTCTCAAGTTGGGCTAACCTAACTCTAGTTAAAAGTTTATTACTTGTTTCTCAACCTCATTAGGTGTTCTTGGGTTAAGAGTCGAAAACGACGCTAATAGTAGTGGTATCCAAATGATGACCTAATGAGTGGTTATAGGAGTTTTTTGTAGTTTGCCTGTTTTTCGTAATTAAGACTATTTATCATTCATTGCTGTCGATTTTTTTAAATTCTTCCGCTAGAAGTTACTACATAAATGTAGTCTACATTTTAAATGCTATTTTCTAAATTTGAATGAAATTGTTGTTGCAAGTTAATCTTGCGCGTATTTTTAATCTGTAAACTCAAATATTGAAGAATCTCTAAGAAAAATTTACTTTTAGATACTATTTATATAGAAAGATAAAAACAACATAGCATGAATTAAGCTCATTTCCTGAGCATATACACGCCCTTATAAGACTAACGTTTGTTCGTTTTTCGTTGAACACAAAGTTATACAATGGGCTATCTGTGCCTTGCCTACCGTGGGTATCAAAACCCGAGTTTTAGCATTATAAACCCTCAGGGTTACCGGTAAGACACCAGGGGTGATACATCGCTAAAGAACAAGCCAAGTTTAACTCTCATCGAACATTCATATTATCGAACTATTATTTTATAAATAGATTTCAGTAAGTTTGTCATCAAATTGTAGATTATAAAGCAATTTTAGTATTATTCATTAATTAACTTATTAATTTGAAAGTATATATATTAAAAAAATATTCCTAAATATCGATTTTTGTGTGTCACGTGGTACGTCACCTTCTGGGTTTAGGCAGATTACATTTTATGACGCCTACAATACAATACGTATATAGTTTCTTACGTATTGGAAACTAAAATTTCCTCTATTAGCAAACTAGAATATAAAATAAAAACGTTCTACCTTTCCTATAAAGGTGTCCCGGCATGGCCAGGTGGTTAAGGCACTCGACTCGCAATCTGAATCCCTGTCACACCAAACATGCTCGCCCTTTCAGCCGTGGGGGCGTTATGATGTGACGGTCAATCCCACTATTCGTTGGTAAAAGAGTAGCCCAAGAGTTGGCGGTGGGTGGTGATGACTAGCTGCCTTCCCTCTAGTCTTACACTGCTAAATTAGGGACGGCTAGCGCAGATAGCCCTTCGTGTAGCTTTGCGCGAAATTCAAAAACAAACAAATCTATAAAGGTTTACTGAAAAAATAAAAAACATTTGGAAAAAGTGTGGAAAAAGTGATGTTGGTGATGGAAACCTGCTTCGAAATTTGGTTTCAAGAACAGACGTAAAGGATCGATAAAATGTACACTTGGTGACTGTGGTGATCAAGTTGGGTGTCCGAACTCTTCTTCGTGTTCTTTGAGGCAATATTTAACCAGTATGAATTGTGCACTGTCTTTCTGAAATAAAGAAGCTCCATCTGGAAATAATGGTCATTATAGATTGAACCTAGTCTACAAAAAAACTGATCATATCATCACAGAGCTTCCACTAACTGATGATATAAGACATTCAGGTTTGTTTTCACCATAAACGGACATATTCATTTTATGGTTTCTGAATGTCAGATCTACCATAGTAACTTATTTTGTTTAGCTCTCTACGAGCTGGTTTGACAGAGATCGGCTGTTGTATGTTAACGTTAGGCTCTGTACAAGCTTTTGATACTGTTGTCTTTTATTTTTTTCTCACTACTAATGTTAAGTCTCGTTTGTCACTATCAGTGAACCTAGTTATTCGACCCCTCTTATGTTTGTTTAATGTGATTTCAATTTTCAGTATCTATGTTGACTGTGTTCCTCAGGTGTTCATGTTACTAAGAGTGCCCACTAAGAGTCCAGCTAGACGTTCACCTAAAATAATCCCTCTTTGGAAATAAGATAGACCATTTTAGATTGACATTTATGGACTATTTCTCTGAAAATATAATATACAATTGGTATGTAGACAAATTCATTGATATTAAAAATATTAATGAATAATTAAATTACTGTGTGGCTACGTTTTCTTTTCATCAAAACTTGGAGTTAAAGATGTGAGGTATCTTTTTTAATATAGATTGGAAGCCACTGAATAATGTAACTAAGGTAAAGTAAACCGCCCAGACAGTTGGTAGTAGCATATCTGATATAATTTTATGAATTTATAGAGGTACTGCATGGTTACAAATCAAAACAAGTGGCCATCTCTTACAGAAATAATTGGTGACATTAAAATCTCTTAACTTTTTTTTGAGAAAAGAACTATCCGAAAACACAAATATAAGATTTGGAAAAGAGTGACTAGGCTCCGTATAAGACAGTTTTAGTTTAGCTCATAGATTTTGTGGCCATCGGCTTAATGAAGGCTAACGCATTTCGTGAGTTTAAAGTAGAATGGGTGATGTCCTGAAAAATAAAGGATATGTTTGATTTTTTATTGTTACTTTCCGGTTTTTCAGGTGTTGATGAGCAATGACAACCTTGAACGACCAAATGGTTCCTTGTTGTTCTTATGTTATTCATCAAGTTGATGTCTTTTGTAGTCACTTTAACTTCAGTTTGATGGCACCTGGTTAGTTCAACCTCTCTTTTGCAGCAATTTATGCAGTCATTTTTGCAGGATCTTTGGCTCAGTCCGTCAGCATTTCCATGAGATTTTCCTTCTCTGTAATCAATATCATAATTATACTGGTCTATCTTTCCGATCCAACGTGCCAGTTGTCCCTCTGGGTTCTTTAATGATCTTACCCAGCGTAATGCAGCATGGTCTGTCCTGATGGTAAACCTAGCCCCATAGAGGTAAGGATGGAAATATGTCAGTTCCCTCCGTGTTACACAGTAGTTCCTCTCTTGTCTACTCGGGACCCTACTGAAGTATGCCCCAACATGTTCGTTTTCGCCCACTTTCTGAAACAACACTCCTCCAATTCCGACATTACTAGCATCACAATCCAGTATGTACGGCAATGAGGGATTTGGAAGCTTTTAAAGTGGAGATGAGGCCAATTTGTCTTTCAATGTCTTGAAACCATGCTGGCAAGAAACTGTCCATTCCAACTTCTGGTCTTTTTTTCTTAAATCATGTAGTGGAGCAGCTATAGTTGCAAAGTCCTTCACAAACTTTGGTAATAGGTACAGAATCCAAAGAAACTTATTAACGATCCCATATTGTCTAGTGTTGGCCAATCATGCACTGCTTTCATCTTGTCAAGATCAGTTCGCACTCCATGCTCACTTACAATCTGACCCAAGTAAAGCATCTCTTTCTGGAACAAGTGGCATTTCTTGGGATGGAATTTCAGGTTTGCTGCTTTCAAACACTTGAATACTTCCTCTAGCCAAAACATTTCCTCATCAAACGTTGTTGCAAACACTATGACATCATCCAGGAACACTAAGGCTATCCTCCATTGTAGGCCTTCCAGTACTCTTTCCATCAGCCTCTCGAATGTTGCTGGAGCATTGCTAAGCCCGAATGGCATCACACAATATTGCTAGACTCCTTGGCCATA
>NW_013666591.1:167024-170016 GCF_000517525.1 Limulus polyphemus | reverse complement strand
TACCCCAAATTATCTTCTCTGACATAGGGGTATTGTAGTTGACTTAAGTGCTGTGACATGCCCATCAACGGAAGCAGCAACACTTACTGGCCTTTGGTGTTCCCAAACGTCATTTTATCAAAATAAACTACACACTTCCTCAGTAGTAACTAGTCCAACCCTAGTATGCATTGGTCTTCAACGTCAGCCAAGTATACTTTGTGTCTGTCCTTCATGCCCATGAGATCAATAGTTGCATAATGTCCTGTCACACCGCAAAGCTTCTGTATGGCTTCTGGTACTCCTTTGTGATGTAGCACCTTCATACTCACAAGGGTTTGCTGAGATACATAATCTAGGACAAAGATGTACTTTTGGCCATCCAGCTTTCCTGTCACGTAGACACTATGTGTGCTAGCCATTTTACACTTAGCTGTTGGAACTTTCACAATGGGGTTGGTGGGCGTCCCTCAGCACCAACCACTACTGGTTTGCCAAAGCTGACTTATTGGTAGTATTCTTCTTACACTGGCTCCTCATATGTCCTTGCTCTCCACAGTTCCAACAACCTTTCTGGGTAGCAGCCTTTCCTGTTGTGGCATCTTCCTTGTGTTGAAGTTGCCAACATTGAGCTCTCTTATGCCCAGGTTTGTTACAGTGCCAGCAAAGTCTCTCAAACCTATCTGAAAGCTGCCCTTTTCTGGCCTTGAATCCTGATGACTGTACCAACATTGATACCTCTGTGCTGGACTTAACATAGGATTCGAATTCAAGAGCTCTGGCCATTGCATCCTGCATAGCAGAGGGGTGTGTTTGCTTCACTTGTATCTTCAGTTGTGGATTGCCCAAGGTATCTATAAACTGATCCCTCAGCAACAGCTTGAGGACATCAGTTGGTGCAGTTGGGTAGGCCTGTGTGCCATACTTTCCACGTCCTGTGCCAGCTCTTGCAGGCTCTCCCCTTTAGCATGGACTCTAGTCATAAACATAGCCCTGTTGACTTTGGACTGATTTTGAGTTCCATACCTGAGTTCTAGAGCAGCTAACAGTGATCTATAGTTGTGTCTGTTGTCTGCTGACAACTGTCCAAGTATTTCCAGTGGTTGTCCCTTCAAGCTCGTTGCCAGGTACACTGCTTTCTGCTCCTCTGTCCATCCATTCATTTCTGCCAAAGCTCAAATTGTGCTCTATATGCTTCCCACCGAATTCCTGTGGCTTCCTTAATACTAGATCCCCCCTATTGCTGACACTCATGTCTGGAATGTAACTTCTAACAGGACTGAAGATGTCTGCATTAGGGTTTAGCTGCGGGGTCTGGAAAGGGCTTTCCGTTGTCTGGGGCTGATTAGATCTTTGGTTAATATATCCTCGCTGTGTAAAGAACAGTAAATCGTCCTTTAATGTATTTAATTCACTTTGAAATTTACTAATATTTTCCATCTGTACTTCTTGACACTGTTGTTGACTTTCCTGTAGTTGCTGCTCACTTTCTCGCAACTGTTGGAGACTTTCTTCCTGCTTCTTTTCTTATTACAGTTGCCACTAGTGCTGGGTTTCTTGCCACTGCTGTAATCTCTCTTTTTTTATTTTCCCATTCTTCTTGTTTCCTTTCTTTTTCCTCCAACAACTGCTATAATAACTCTTGTTTATTTTGCTGTTCAAGCTGCCACTGTTGCACGTTTTCTTGCCACTGCTGTTGTCTCTCCTCTTGTTTCTTTTCTTTTTCCTCCAACAACTGCTATAATCTCTCTTGTTTATTTTGCTGTTCAAACTGCCACTGCTGTTGTCTCTCTTCTTGTTTATTTTGCTGTTCAAACTACCACTGCTGTTGTCTCTCTTCTTGTTTATGTTGCTGTTCTTGTATTGCTGCCATCAAATCTGCTAAGCCGTGGTTTAATTAGCCACTTCTCGTTTCCATCTTCTTTTTTTCTTTCTCTCTCTCTTTTTTCCGTCCCACTCTCTGACACCAATTTGTTACTATCTGCTTGTTTGTTAATTTCCCGTTGAAATTCTTTTCGAGAAACTTCAGCGATACAAGTCCTTTCTTGATTAAAACTAGTTTATTCTTTCTGGATACAAACTTTGTAATACACAGAATTCCAACAGTCACTTTAAACTTAACAACCTTTATAATACACGCTATAAATCACAGTGATTCAGACACTTTACTTACCGTGCCTACTGTTCGCTTGACTCAATTATCTATTTCTTCAATCCATGGTTTTTCTAGTCAGGCTTATATACTAAAAAGAGGGCGTCTCGAATGCATTCGGGCCTTCATGATCCTTCGAGAAACTCCAGCATGCATGCTCCCAGCGTCGCGTGACTTACGCTGTCGTAACAATATTTATTGTATCCCAGACAATCTGAAAAGTTTTAGATTGAGCGAAACGCGTCGTCAGCAATTAGTGGATATGACAAATATAGTAAGGTCGAAATGCTATTATTAAACATTATTCTATTTCTTGAAAATCCGTTAAGAGGCAAGATTAAGAACTTAGTGTTTAAAATATAATAGGCCTAGTACTAATGTCTTATGAAAAACCCAGCCACTGGAGGTGCAAGCCAGCACAACTCGGTGCCGGTCCAAAGCCCGGATAAATGGGGATGGTTGGCTTCAGGAAGGGCATCCGGCCGTAAAAACCCTGCCAAAACCAAAAAATGACAGTTCATTTGAATGTAGCCTCGGAGACCCCTGTGATAAGTGAGCAAGGGCTACCACGTCAAGGACGGGCGCGGCCAAGGAAGTTAGTCCAAAATCTAAGAGTTGGAACGCTGAACGCAGGAAGCATGACAGGAAGGGGTAGAGAGCTGGCAGACCTGATGGAGAGAAGAAAGGTGGGAGGGTTGTGTGTGCAGGAGACGAGGTGGAACGGTGTAGGCATTGTGCTGGACAGTAAGTGGAGGGAGGATTTGGTGTGCGTGGGAAGGAGGAGCGATAGGATAATGAGTGTAAAGTTGGCCGTTGTAAGACCTGCGATGATGTACGAAGCGGAAGCCTGGCCCATCAAAA
>NW_013666591.1:97805-166874 GCF_000517525.1 Limulus polyphemus | reverse complement strand
GAGAGGATTCGAGGAACAACTAAAGTGGTGGAAATATCGAAGAAAGTTCAGGAGAGAAGATTGCAATGGTATGGGCACGTGATGAGGAGGGAAGACGAGTATATAAGCAAGAGAGTTTTGGATATGGAGGTGGAGGGGAGAAGGAAGAGAGGAAGACCAAGGAGAAGATGGAAGGATTGCGTAGATGGAGATATTAGAGAGAAAGGCCTTGTTGGAGACGAATACGAAGACCGAGGAGAGTGGAAACGTGCTGTCAAAAATAGCGACCCGGTATAGATACGGGAAAGCTACAGAAGAAGAAGACTAATGTCTTATGACAAGTAAAATTGTATTCATTGTTCGCCGCCTTGTAAAATTCGTACACAACATAACAATCATGCATTCTTAAACGTGTTTTGAAAAATAATGTTCTTTCCAACAATAAAAGCGTATTCAATTAACTAGCACTTGATATAGGCCTATGGCTGAAACCAGTTGTGTTTTGTTTTACCTTTTATTTGTAAGGTTATTTTAGATTAAGAAATTTGATTAACTGTATATAAACAGTCGTTTTAAAACTCATTATCTTCAAAAAAAGCACTATGTTACTTAAAAAATGCATTGAAAAATTATCGTTTAATTGCTGATGTTTTCTATTGTCAGAATGTTGTGAACTGACATTTTAAAATGTTAACGGAAGTTGAGACAATTCCGAAAAGTTTTTTAGTTTTATTGTGTTTCTAATGTTCATTATAAAAGTTCGTTTTCTATCTGATAAATCAGTGCATTATTTTCTTATTCTTTTTTTGTAGTTCATATTAACAGCTGTACTCGTTACCCGTTTCATTATTATTATTAGCCTTACACCACTAGAAACCGGACTTCGATATTCGTGGTGGGTAGAGCACAGATAGCCCATTGTGTATCTTTGTGCTTAACTTGAAACAAACAAATTATTAATCTTGCGATTTGGTTAGATGGCTTGTTTTAAGTACTAGGTTATGTTAAGTAGTCGAAGAAATAAATCGATTTCGTTATTATTACAATATCTGGACTTGATTTGGCAATAATCGAAAGAAAAAACTCTCTAAAAAAATTAACCATTCAAACAATGTATTTAATGTATATATTGTGTACATAATAACCGTGTTAATTTTACATATTATTTTACATTGTTGTTTTCAATTCAATTTTAAGGATATTTGTTAAGCACAAAACTACACAATACGCTATCTATGCTATGTCCACTATTGGTATCAAAACCCGAATTTTTAGTGCTATAAGTCCTCAGACTTAGCAATGAGCCACTGTAGGGCATATGTTTTATAATATATCATCTATGTATAATATTCATTGGCACTATGACTTCTTGGTAACATAAATCTCTTTAAAGCATTTAAGAAATTATATTTTTCTATTTTTGTAACCATTGTACTTCAATTGAAGTGCTGTAAATTTAAAATTATATCTATTTTAATCAGCGTAGTGCCTTTCTGAGAGTACAGTTTGACATTTAATAAAGGTTTTTATGATCTAGACTCTCAAACTTTTTCGTTTTTTATTTACCTTTTTTAAATATAAAGTCAAAACATATATGAAAAATAAATGAAAAACATTCTTGATTGTGCAGATTATTAAGACTTTATTAAAATTATGTATGTTTTTATGGTAATCTAGGTGTAGGTAGCACCACAATCGTTCGAAATTTAGGCGAGTCATTTAGTTGACTTGTTTTAGTTAAAGGTAACATTAATTTTTATTTTACTGTTTTCGCAGTTATATTTAGCTGTATTCTAGTAGCAATTTCATCATTCATTGAATTTGAAATATAACGGATTAGGTCTAACTCCTGGAGTCAAGTGAATCGGCAAATTTGTGGGTAATCATGCCTTCTTCACATTTACCAGTTTCTAATGTTGTAGTTCATCCATTAGTATTGCTTAGCGTTGTAGATCATTTTAACCGAATGGGTAAAATAGGAAATCAGAAACGCGTTGTGGGTATTCTCTTAGGTTCATGGAAAGGAAAAGGAGTATTGGATGTATCAAACAGTTTTGCTGGTAAGTGAAAAGTTGATTAAACTTGTATTATGTTTAATGTCCTTGTAATTCTTTTCTTGTATTGCAAATAGTTTTTCACTTTCAGCAAGATGCAACTTTTGGTTTTATGATATATAATATGGTATTGGATATAATTATGAAAACAGTTAAAGAAATGGGCATAAAATGCAAATATTATAGAATTGCTTTGTTGATAGATGATAGTGTTCTAGTCTGTCATTCAACCAATTAGACAGCACCACACCAGCATAATGCTCATACAGGTATAAACAGCTATTTTAGATATTCCTAGCAGTAGTGTGGAGAATGCACTCCCAGCTTCCAGGACAGAAATGCAAAGGTACTCAAATTGAAGTGACATATGTTTTAGCATGAGCTTTATAGAAACTCAGAAGATTGAATGTAGAATTTATTGTGATCAAAGTAAAAATTTAAAATTGACTGACTAATGGAGGGTTTTCTTTTTGTATGATTAATCAGTAGGAATCTTGACAATGACCTAACTGAACATACAGGTGTGAATGTTTCCTCCTGAACAGTAAGATACATATTAGCATATAGTGGTTTTAGTGGATCTGTACCTGCTGAAAAAAAAACATTGTTTAGGAGTGATAACCAAACCAAAAGGCTGAAATGGGCAACAAACTACAAGCAGAGAGGTGAAAAAACTGTGGGAAAGTGCTCTTTAAAGATGGATCCAAATTCAAATTGTTTGGCAAATGATATTTTGTTCAGTGACAGAAGGGAGAATGGTATAGTAGTCAACTTGCAACACTCACAAAGAAGCATGCTGGGAAACCAGTACAGGTGTGTGGTTCATCTCAGCCATTGGTGTTGGAAATCTACCTCAAATTGATAATACTGTGACAACTAACAAATACTCATCCATAATGTCATTCCCTTAGGATCTGTTGGGCAGGGATTCATCTTCTAGCAAGATAATGATCCCAAGCATGCAACAACAAAAAATACCTGCAAAGAAAAACAGCGGCCAGTGGAAAACTTGCAACCATGTCTTGACCTGTGCCAATATTCCAGTATGAATACTATTAAGACCGCGGGAGCTTAAAAGCAGTGGTGGGAACATTAACTAATCTGCAGGCTACATGTGTGGACCTCAAGGGCTGAAAGAACCCCCCCTTTACTAGTCACAAACCACAAATGATACATTTGAATAGAAAGAAAATGAGCTATATATTAAACATACTATAATTGTAACAGCGTTTCTCTGACAACTTGTACATCTTTCAAAAGTATTTCCTAAGTTTAAAACAGTACATTCAAGTGATGTTTCAGTTTGATTGTTTTAATTATGATGTCTTTCATTTCATATTTGCAAGTATAAGGATACATAATGTAAAATTTTACAATAAATTAGAAAATATGAAACTGACGACATAAAGCTTTCTGGAAATTCATGTCAGTTAACTAGTTATATCTACCAAGGGTACATGAATCCTTTGTTTACTTTTTAATTCCACTATGGCTAGCACTTTTGTAAGTAACATACCTTGTGTCACAGATATAGCTATTCTCATTTAGTGCTGCCCTCTATATGCAAACATTTTTCCATGTGTCACAAGTTTTGATCTCCCACGTACTCCACGATCAATGTGGTTCTACTGTGTATCACATGTAAATCATCAAGCGACAACCCTCCATCAATAGGAGTGCAACACACTCTCCTGATGCATGTGACTCCCTCTGTTCAATAACACTGAACTATTACTTCTCATTTGGCAGTTTGTTCTCTCATTCCTTTTTTTTTTTTTTTAGTTTTTAATTTCAATACAAAGTGAAAATATTTTTCTATGTTTTTTATTCCTATATCAATTTAACAATTTTAAGTGATCACTTACCTTTATTGTTCTTTTTTTTATCTTCACTGAAGTTTTATGTTTTCATTTTGAAAGTGATCTCACTTACTTCCAGCACACTTACAGGGGAATTGTCAGCTTTCATACGTTGGGAGATTGATCGTTATACGAGTTGATCTTTATCAGGTCTCGAATTTGTAGGCCCACACATTTTGACTATGGTCTGCCAACTTTGGATAAGCTGTTATAGATTTTGAATATTTTTTATCTTAATATAATTATTTGGTGTTATTTGGATTCAGTAACGTAAGTTTAGTTAGATTTGTAAATACTTATTGTAAGGTTAGGGTTTTCAATTAGAGAACTTAATGATATCCATTGTATTACAACATTTTAGACTTACCTGTCATTCATTTTACTGGGAAATCATAAATTAGGTTAATTATACTGTTTTCTTCAACAAATACCCTCTAATAAATTTTATATTGTCAATATTATATTATATACTTGATTTTACAATATAAAGAGTATTTCCTTTTTTGTAATTATTTATATTTTCTACTTCTTACAATTAATTGGATTTATGAGGACCTCTAGGGCTGTGGTCCACACAACCTTCTCCCAATATTGTTTGCCTTGCTCCTAAAACTGCTGAACCTGTTCAGGATGACATAGATTTTGACATTTTTCCTCTACCTGATTATGCCTTGTTTTCCAGACCTCTCCTACGAGGTCTGCTAGGCCTACCTCAGCCTTTTTTCTTTTTTTTGTAGACATATTTTACTGTAATTTTTTTCCATTCCTTCTCCATACATTATGGTTCATGCTGGGCTCTTTTGAGACATGGTGCTTTCATACCTTGCCTTCCATGGCTTTTGATTCATTTTGCCTTAGCTTACCATGAGGCAGATTGTTTTTTGTGTTCTTGATTCTCTGCACTTAGAATCTCCATTGCTCTTTTTATCCCTCACCAAATTTTCCAGCCTTCGTCTTCCTCTATCAACTCTCCTACGAGAATTGTTCACCATACACCTCCATTTTGAGGAGTTCCACCTAATTTTTGTGGGATACCTTCCCCCCTCCTTACTTCTACATTGAGGCAATCTTTGGCTCTTTCCCTACACACATGGCTTCTTTGCTTTTGTGATCTTCTGAGATGGGACATTGTTTTGTACCAAGTTCATTTATTGTCTGCTTCTACTTGGAACAGCTCTTTTTCTCCACAGGTCCATTTTTGGGGGGATATCCCTGTGACTTTAGTGTAATGTGGAGTATTTTGCACCATTCAATTTTTCTTTTTTGGTTGTTTGTTTGTCTTATTCTGAGCCATTGTATTCGTTATTCATGTTGTCTTATGTTTGGCATCTTCCCATCATTTACCTGACCTACCTCTAAGGGTTCCTCCATTAGTCGTGTATTCTCAATGCTGATTGGAGTTCTATAATTGATCTTTCCTGCCTCAATCACTTCTTGATTCTTTCCCATTTTACTATGTTTTGGTTTATCACACTCTGGTGGGCCATTTTTCCAGGACTGAGAATGCCCAAGGTAGACATTTCATATTCTTACACCCACATTCCTATTTTTCATCCCTTATTACACTATCTTAGGTTTTTTCAACATGGAGTTGGTCACCAGTTTCGCACCTTACCCTTCAACCTTGTTTTGTATCTGTTAGTCTTTTGTTGGGTAGTCGGTTTAACCGCCTTCAGCATGATGAATGATTGTATTTATACCACAACTTGGTCATCTGGCTTCTGTTAGCTCATTCCATACTGGAAATGTCACAACATACTCATCTGCTTCTTACCTACACAGCCAAAATTGGTTAGATTTTCCAGTTGGAGAAGTCTTTCCCATTATCTACCCAACATTGTTGTCTTTTGGGGGTGTCTTACTTCTCCTCTTTGACTGATTTTGATGGAGATTTCAGTTATCCATACCATTACTGTTAACTGTCTTATAGTAAGCAAGGTTCTATCATGTTGGAGGATGTAACTTCTATGAAAACACTTATCTCCTTGGGTTTGGCACATATGCAATCTCTTCAGGGAATGTTGGAAAAACCATGGAATCATGATAGAGTTCCTGTGGATTCCACACATAACTTTCCTCCTTCCCTCTTCGATGATATTGGTGGTTGAACAAAGCCCCCATGTTGTCAAAACCATTTCATTCCCCTTGTTTGGATTTGTTTCTCTTCCCCAATACTTACCTTCAAGTTTTTATAGGGGGGGGGGGGGCGATGGGTCAATCAGTGTGAGGTTTGAGGACAATGGTATATGGCTGACAGGTCTTACCATGTTCATGCTCATAACTTCTGGCAGTCCAACTTGCTTTGGTTCACTTTCTTCCTCTTGTCAGGATTCAACTAATCATGATCCATTCTGACAATTCAACGGTACTTGCTTATATCACTCACCAAAGGGGTACCCATTCTAGTTCCCTTTGTCGTCTACCATGGATCTCTCTTTTTGGGCCCACATGCTTGACTTATGTCTCCCAGAGTGTCATGTCCTAGGTGCTTTCAACCTTTTTGTGGATCACCTTTCCAGTTCCGACACTCTTTATCCAATGAACTGGCCTCTCGATCCTCAAAAATTTCCAGTGGCTCTGAGTCTAGTGGGGTATACCTCAGTGGGATGCATTTACTTCTTTCCTTGATTCCAAGTTACCTCATTTTGTTGTTTGGTCTACAGTTCCTCATCCACTCACCCTAGCTGTCTATGCATTTAGACAGGATTGAGACAAATTTTTATTTTATCATCCCATCCACCATCTTCCCTAGATGATTTCATTCATCCATGCCACTCTGTGTCAATTCGTTCTGATTGCTCCTTCCTGGCCAGCACAGATCTGATTTTCTTGGTTGATTTAGCTCAATCCATTCTTTTTGTTGATTGATTTTTCCTAATATACACTTTTGACTCATGTGGTGTGTTCTTCCTTTTCATCATTTTTGTTTCCTTTCATCTACTCCTTTTATTCCGAGTAGGATGGCTTTATATGTTCTGTACGTGCTCTTAGTTGCTTGATTGTCTTCAAGGCTTCTGTTTGTTATTTCCCTTTCACCACACTTCTGTTTGTGACTTTTTCCTTCCTCCCTTCCCAGCTGGAATCGGCTTTTGATTCAATTGTTGTTTATTTTTCTTCCTTGTCTCCTTCTTCCCTTAATTCCTGGTGTCTTAAATCTGATCAGACACCTTACCTTATCCCCCATCGTACCTTGGGGTACTTCTTCCATCGAGCACTGGGATTACACTTCATACGTTTATCTCCCATTATCTGCTGTAGATAGCTGTTTCTTCCTCATTAAGGTACCATCTTTCACCTGTTGCCATCATTTACTCTTCAGTGAGACTGTGACTGGATAAGTTACCTTTTTGTATTTATACCTCTTCTCTTTTAGGGGCATGTCTCCTTTTTTACTTTGAGGATCTTGCTCTCTGGCGATATCAGTTGTGATATCGCAAAATTGGGTAAATCAGAATCTGATTGACCAAATTGATTAACAGTGTTCTCATTCATTTTGGTCAAAAATACTATCTTCTTCAATACCAGAATTTTCCTGAGTGTATTAAGATATTAGTAACAGTATGATCCAGCTAAAATACTGTCTGGTACACCCTTCAATTCATATGATACATCCAAGAGTTTTTCTTCGTCTTGGAAGTGGACCAGCATAATTATGGAGAAACTTGATTGTGAAACCAATATTCCCATGATATTGAAAATAAATATGAACTCCAACCAGATCTGAAACTGGACAGTGATTATCATCATTATATTTATTACCCTTGCCCCAAGAGGGGGAGGCTAAGGTATTGCAATTGGGTTCATGTGTGCATCTCTGTTTTTCCACATGTGTATCTCAAACTAATAGACCATAATTTTATTCAACATGGGATCCGCATTCTGGATCGTTTTGAAGCATTTTTATCATTTTCACTGTTTCGGGTTAATAACTCTTTAAAGTGTAATCGGATTTGTACCAAATTTCATGGGCAAGTTAAGGTTGAGACTCCTCATCACACTTTAAAAAATTATCTGGATCTGAAGGATTTTTTGAGTTTTTGAAGGTGAAATATGACTTCATCCAAGATAAACACAAGCAATCTCGAAAAGGAGCAGTGACCCGACGGTATGCAATCTCTGATTGTTCTTGTTCTGTTGGTTTTTGTCTAATTGTAAGGTGAAATCTCAAAGTTTTCACGAAGGAAGTCTTGTATTAAATTGATGTTCAACAGCATCAGTGGCACCACAAATCAGGAAGAAGCTTCCAATCCCTCCCATAAAGTTAAAAACTTTTTAAAGCAAATGCTAATTGAGGTAAATAATTATCCTATTTACTGTGTTTGGATTGAATAAGAGATATTAGCAGTTTTACCCATTTGTTAAAATATTATTCAACAAATACACAGCTGTATTGGTAACGTTTTTAGTGCATAGTAATGGACCAACAAATTCAAGGCCAAGGAATTTCCCAGGATATATTGGAGCAAGAGGCATCATTTAACAAACAGCAAAGTTTAGAGATGGTTTAGGAGTCTTGTATACAGGACAACAGTAAATATATTGTTTTATGTCTTGTTGACTACAGCCCCAAAACTCTGCTTTTCAATAGATTGTTTTAGCTATTCAAAGATGACAAACTAATTGATGATCATGGTAATGATGATTCATTACTGTTCCTCATAAAGATCTAGTAATACATAAATTTAAATGCATTTTAGCATGGTAAGATCTGTTTGTTCCTAAGGTGACAACATATAAAGGACCCTCTTATTTTATACTGTAGGACGGGGTTTTTCAAACTTTAAATAGCGGCACCCCTTAACTCAACACAGTTTTAATTGAATCCTCCCCTTCACACTGAAAATATTTTTGTAAATGATAACAGCAAAATCATCGTTTTCTTTACCTGTTGTTAATAATTTTTTTGAAATAAAAAAATGCTTGTAAGGAGTGAGTAAATGCAAGAGCAAAGAAAAAAAAATCTTTAAGAGCAAAGTGAAAGTTTTGTTAGGTTATCGTCCTCTCCAACTCTTCTGTTTCTTCTGTCATTATTTATAGGCTCTCCCACCAAATAGTGTTTGGAAAACACTGCTGTAGGGTAATGAAACTTCCATATCTTAAAAAGGACATTGAATAGTTGGAAATGGTTCAAAGGAGGATGACTAGGATGATACCTGGGATGAAAAATTTGTTTTATTTGGACAGCTTAAGATCTCTGAAATTTTCTTTTGAAAAAAGAAGCATTAGAGGGGATCTGATTGAGGTGTTTGATATTCTTAAGGGAGTTGATAGTATTCATGCATAATTTTTTTTATACTTAATGGTTGAGAATGGTAGAACAATGGGACAGAAATAAATGGATATATATTTTGGCAGGATAGGAATAATCTTCAATCAAGTGAGTGTTATTTATCTAACAGGGTAGTTGACTTTTGGATTGGTTTATATACAGATGTGATGGATGCAGTAAATTTAAGGGAGTTTAAGGGGAAGCTTTATAAATATTCAAATGATAAGAGCTGGCTTTGAGGATGTTTTTGTTATTATTTCTTAGATTTTTGTGTAGAGGATGAACCAGCCTCGATGAATCAACATTTCTCTTGTTGTCCTTAAATGTTATGTTACAAGTTTATCAAGTATTTTGTTAGATGCAAGACATGATATTAACAAAATTATTTTAACTGTTGGACTAAAAGATCTTACATTTAATGTTTGGACATGTATTTATACCTTGTCATCCAATCCGCTAAAAAATATGCTTCAAAAATTACAGTTTAAATGCAAAAAGCTGCCGAAGTAGTAGAAACCAACAGGTCTAAAATATGTGATAAAAGTAAGGTAAACTGCATGCTCCTTAAGCAGTGACTTGTGTAAGACAAAAGATAGATCTGAAATAATATTTTTATTTGCCTCTGATTTTGCAGCTGAAATGGACAAATTATGGAAAATGTGAGAAATAAACATATGCAGTTTATATGATTTTTGTCACAAAGTTTAAGAAATTTACTCTATAGTAATTTCACTGAAAATGTATGCTGTCTGATGGTGTATTGGAGTAATAGTATTAAATACTTCAAAGAGCCATGCACTAACAAGTAAACGATAAGTATTAGCTATATTAGAATTCTATACATAGTCTGAAATTACATCATTAGTTAGATTAGTTTGTGTAATTACTTTGTCATTTTAATGCCTTGTGTATCTTTACCTACTATGTATTGTTGTTTTATAGAACTTTCATCTATCTAGAGGTTTATTGTATTTCTTTTTTGGCTTTTACACAAGATTAAACATTGTTTATTACGTGGGATATCTGAATAAGACTGGTGGTAAAAGCTCTTATACATACTGCATATTAAGTTTATCTTGTTTTCTTTTTGTTACATTTAACAATGTTATAATATAATGGCTATTTCATCTATTTTATTTCTTATTCTTTACATACATAAACTTTGATTTTTGTTCTTGACATGAGAAAGTTTATTCTACTAACCCAACACAGTTTAAGCTAAAACTTATGACTTCCATTGTCACAGAAGGAATAGCCTCTGATGTTATACACATAGTCATAATGAGTTTTCTTTGATAAGGTGACATATTAGAAAGAGCAAGATTCCAATTTCCAAAGCAATATTCTTATATGACAACAGTTCAAGACAAGAACTATTATTTGTGTGTTCTGTAAGTTAACTATACTATATTGCTTATATATTGTTGCTTTCATTAACAGTATTGGTTATACCAGTTTGTATATCAAATGTAATTACTTTTTTATTCTTTATTGTTTATTAGTATACTTTGTTTAAAAAAAAGATTGTTTCGCATTATTATCTTAGATTTTGTATTAAAGACTAACTTCAATATCCTAAGCTGGCAAAACCTCATAAGTTATTATTGGGATTATGGCCAAAAATATCAATAACAGCAAAGCTACTCACTGATGAAATAATGCATTCTTTATAAATAGAAGTGTGAGAAAAATATATTTAATTATCTATACTGATGGCCAGGTTGATTGTTAGTTTCAGTAAGTACAAAGCTTACTCTGATCAGAAGTTATTATTATAAGCTGCCAACTCTAGGGACGAATCAATAATCTCGGTTATTGGCCATTTGCAGCATTCTGAACTAAACATGCATCAGTATTTGTAGCATGATATTTATAAATGCTCAGACATACAAAAATACTGTTGGTGCTGATAAATATTCACTTATTATGATTATAAAAAGTATCACAAACAACCTGTGCAGCAAATTTGTAGTAATTTTACTGTATCCAGCATGGCCATATTTATATGTGCACAATCTGTGAGGCCTATACAGTATATTCTCTGTATATAAGTATAACAACCTTGTAGACACTCGATATAACAGATATAATGTGGTTTACATATATTCTTATACATTCTCCATTTCACTAGTAAGTTCTTAAAATACAATTTAGAAGAACTGGGATATGCAAACCATGCTTCCACCCTTCTAAGAATGTTAAACTGTTTTATTTGATGTAATGAAAGCCTGCTGGCAGTGGAACTTACTCTTAGTAAATAAGTTTATAGAATAATGACATTGATTAAAGTCATCTCACCCAATTTTGGAATGAAGGTTGAATGTGGTCTAAATGTAGATGTCAGCTATGAAAAATTGTTGTGTAAGTTTTATGGAGAAGGTTACATTCTGCCTGCTGGATGTGTAGGAGCTAGATCTGTAGTTTCTGCTTGTTAAAATGCTACTGAATAACAAGATATCTTTAAAAAATTCCAGGGTTTTCAGTAGAGTTTATTTTTAAGCAGTCACCATTTTGTTTTAGTAGATAATCCTTCCTGCCACAGGCCGTGTACTACTAATCTCTGGCTCGATAGTAACATTGTCTTGTAATGGCTTTCCCAGAATCAAAGTTATATTCCTATAATATTGTTTTAGGGACCACATGGAAGGATTAGTGCTACCAGTTTGATTATAGACTTCTAGTCATCATTAATGGGCTGAGCATGTGAAATTAGTTTAAAGCAAGTTCAACATAATATCTGTCTAAATGCACTTGAGAGCATATCTTTCCAAATAGCAGTAGTTATTTTGGCTAGGACATTAGTGAACCATATTAAGACAATGTTCACTACTAACTTCTCCATGCGGGTTTTAGCAGATATATGTAGAAGAGCAGAAACATTTTTCTAACGAAATTATATTTAGTTAATTTGAATGGGTATGCTTACAACATTACCATTGTGTGGTGCTGTTTTTCTTCTAAAGAAAATTGTTACTATTTACATAGTTATTCAAGAAATGGCATGGAAGCAAGACTGGATGAATGATTTAACTCAGTCATATATATAATGACATTTATTCTTACAACAGTGTTGCTAAGGTGAAGTTTTTATTATTTTGTCTAACAAGTTCCATGTTGGAAATTATGGTCTTCATCTTTTTATATTTCCTTGCAACTCTAATTTCGAAATAGAATTCACTGTTAAAGGTTAATGAGTTCCTCATAAAGCATAGTTAAGTAGTGTAAAATAACTTAAATCTTTCCTGTTGTGAGTGCTTATCAATTGTAAAAGAATGCTAAAAAAATGTAAACTCTTTCCTCGAAATCCAGAATTCTGAAAATACTAGATAAAAATAAGCTTTATAATATAGTATTACAATTAAATTGATATATAAAGTAATGTTTAAAAAAGAAATATTTTGTGCAAATTCCTAAAAAAACATTAATAACATGTCAATATAATAATAACACAAATGATTAAAGAATTATCAAAACATAAAAACCTGATTAGTTTCAACTGGTCAAGCTTGTTGTACTTCCTTCCTCTTTTTTTTTTAAATAATGTTTATTTGATGAAAAGGTTACTTCTGTTCAGTTGAAAGGAACAAAAACATTATTTATTATGGTATAGATTAATCATATTATTATTTTCTTTATCTAGTGCCATTTGATGAAGATGACAAAGACAAAACAGTCTGGTTCTTGGATCATGATTACTTGGAGAACATGTATGGCATGTTTAAAAAAGTTAATGGTTAGTAAACTGTTTTCTCATTTCCCCTGAACATTAGTAAGTAATACAGGTACTGCCTTGGTAAAAACGAAACAAACTTGAAATATTTTACGAACATAAGTTTTATTACACCATTAATAAGGGTTAATTAGGATAATAAATATTGTCTAAATACATGTAGTGGTTCAAAATAGGGATTGTCTATTTTTTTTTATATTATTATTTAATATTATTCCGCCAGCTATGAGTATTGTAATAAAACCTGAGCAGTATTACTAAATGCATCATTGTGTATTGTGTAGGGTAGTTTTTAAGTTTGTTTTACTACCTGGGAAATAACAATGGCTGTGTAACTGTTTACACCCAATTGCTGTGACTTGTATGGAGTTTAATAATCTGCTACGTGCATATGTATATATCTGTGTGCAGGCTGTGTATGTAATTTAATGTTCATACGCCATGCATGACACTTATACCATACCACTTACTAACTTATTGTTGCAACTGTATTGATGTTGCATATCATTTGTTTATGTATAGGGTTCTTGCCCTTTTGGACATAGCACTGCTGAAAGGATTACTTTTCTTTTTACCACTGCATGATCGACTTCAGCCCTGTTACACAAATGTCTAAAATGTTATACAAACATCTAGGGGCTGTCTCGCAATAGAAATCTTTAAGCCATATTTTAAAAGATAGCACCAAACTCAGTTTTGAGCATTGAATCAGCAGTCACAATAATGGCTGATGGTAAGTGTTGAACTATAGCCAATCCTGAGTGATTGAAAACTTTATAGATACTGCAGATAGAGTAGCTGTAAGGAGTGGCAATGATCGTGCAAGCAGGAGATGGCAAAAGTGATGGCGATTCTAGGTGAAAGTGAGACAGAAATTTTATAGCTTTGTATTTGTATATTTCATTTAGAAAATATTTGGTTTCAGATAAAGCATGCAGCAGTGACAACCCACCAGATTTTAGGGTTATCATGGCAGAAGAGGATCGTAGAAGTGTTATGAACCAAAATCCATCAGAAATGGAGTAGGAAAAGATATATTGATATAATGAATTCATAATTGTTAATTGACGTGTTTTTGACCTTGTAGAGTGTGCAGAATGTCACTCTAAGAGGAAATCTGGCCAGCTGCAGGTAAACCGTGACCGGCCTAACTATGGCCAGCAGAGAAGAATAAGGGGGAATATAACAACTATAAGAAATATTTAAAATACTTATTTGTATATGTATTTTATTATATTATGATACATTGTCTTATATTTGCATTGAATATTACATGTATGTTTGTATCTATACAACTTTAAAAATTCATATGGCTATCTATATATATATGTATGTGTGTATAGTTGGAAATCACCGATTGCCAGTTATTATAGTGCACAATCAACTCAATTCTGATGGCCGATTCCAATTATGTACAGTAAAGTTGATGATTTTATTGTATTGTATTGTTGACAGTTTAACCTTAAAAATTATAACGATTACATAAAATGTACTTTGAAGCTTCATTAAATTTGAAATGGTTGAACTTATCAATAAATGTGCCATACAAAAGAAACAAAATCCCAATTTCTTTTCCATTTTTTATTTGAACGAATGAAAAATAAAAATAGGAATGATCTTGTGATAGTACATGATTGTTACATAACGTTATGTGCCCATTGTTAGAGACAAACAAATTTTTGAGGTTCATTGCCTAAATTCATCATTCACTTCAGACATAAGTTTGGAGACTTTTGCTGTCACTTTGCACATTGAATATAAAGTTCATTAAGTTTTTTTCTAATCTCTTTTGAAGATTATGAAGAAAAGTATTCCATTATATGAATTTAAATGAACATTAAAATTATTACAACATTCTCAACCATTTTATGACTGTTTACCTCACGACACAAAGTGAAAGTATGAATATCCTTATTTAAATTTGGTTTTACTTTCTTGGAGGGACCCCCCCCCCCCCAGTGGCACAGCGGTATGTCTGTGGACTTACAATGCTAGAAAAAGGGTTTCGATACCTGTGGTGGGCAGAGAATAGAAAGCCCATTGTGTAGCTTTGTGCTTAATTCCAAACAAATCTTTGGAGGTTGAGGAAGAGAAAAGAGGAAAAGAAGAGAAGACACCAAAAGAAGGGATGAAACCAAAAAAAAAGTATGAAAAGGAAAAGAATGTTGTATCCTAAGTGGTAAAATAAGTTTAAATGGGTAGAGTACAACAAGAGTGAAGATTTGATATATTGTGTTCCATGTAGAAAGTTTGAGAAGGGGGGGGGTAGATTTGTCATGGGAATGAACAGTCTTAGAATAATTGATTCTTTGAAACAACATGATGCAAGTATATTACATATATCAGCTCAAAGAAGCCATGACTTGGAATGCATGTAAAAGAAATCGAGCACAGTGCTTTGTTCATATACTGGAGAAGTGGAAACAGGAATGAGTGTAGGTGCATGTGTTAGTACCAGGGAATCAGCAGTAGTTGGATGTCTGGATGTTGCTGTCAGAAAGCACAATTGCTTACTTGTTTTAACACTTTTTACTTCATTGCTAAGAATAAATTGCCCTTTCCTTTGTACCCAAGCCTTCTTGATTTACAATCTAAGAATGGTGTTGAACTGCCAAATAGCTATCAGACTGATCAGTTCATATATAAAGATATCCAACAAGAAACACAGTTTACTGAAAAATGCACAGATGTTATCTGTAATGTTTGATGGTGCATCTAAAGAGTCTAATTGTGAACATGAGATTGTGTATGCTCGGGTTGTGGTGGAAGGTGTGGCAAAATATATCTTTGTAAAGAAAAATATATGGAGCATGCTCCTGCTGAAGGTGTTTTGGCAGCAATAGAGTCTGCAACAGACAGTGTGGACAATGCAGGTCGAACTGGAAGGAAAAACGAATTACCACTGGTTCAGATGGAGCAACTGTGAACTTGGAAGGTACCAGATGGATGCTACATCTGAGTCAATGTCTTGATGTCCTCTTAAGGCAGTATTTGGTGTTTATTGTTCACGTTGAGAACACTGTAGAGGGTATGAATGGGATAGTGGATGTTCAAAGCCGAGCCAAGTTGGTTCTTAAACATCTGAAAGACTATAGTCTTATCCATTACATGCACTTTTCTAAAGGATGTATTATCTGTCTTGAGCAAACTTTCATATTTGTAATTTGATAAATTCAAACAATCTAACAAGGAAACACAACTGTGATCGAAAAGGCACATAATATAACTGAATAGTATTTCAGTTGAAAACAATTTATGTTTCCACAACAGGTACACTTTATATTTTATATTTCTTAAAGAAATGGTCTGACTGGTCTAGTGATATAAAAAGTTAATGTTGAACTCTGACCAAAATCTTGAGATTGATTTAATCTAACAGAAAATGTGCAGAACTACACATAGTAACAAACAAAAAATATAAGCTTTAATAAAAGTGCACAGTCATTTCCAAGAAAGAATGAACAGCCTTTCATAATTCTGAAACATTCTAAAAAACATGTCTTGTTCAAATAGCTATTTAGTTTTCATCATATATATATATAAAACTATAATTTTCATTTGTGATCACTGTTTTAGCTCGAGAGAGGATTGTGGGATGGTACCACACTGGTCCAAAGCTTCACCAGAATGACATTGCCATCAATGAACTTATCAGGAGATACTGTCCAAATTCGGTAGGTTATCAACAACAAGGATTTTTATCGTTCACTCTACCTTTTATAGATGGAGTAGTCCTGAACAATGTGACACTTCACTATTTTTGGAAAACTTTGTTAGTGAAACTATAGTTGTTCTTAAGGCCTAAAATCATTTTTATAATATTTTATTTTTATTGGAATTAAAGTACAAATGTTACTTTGATTATTATTTTAAAAGTTTTTGTGTATAGTATTAGATAAATATTCATATTTTCCGTTTAAGGTACGAGAAACAATTATGCTTGACATTTATCAAAATCTTCAAAGAAAATTGGCACCAAAATATACTTCAAGCTAAACAGAATAAAAAAAAACATATGTATATTTAAAAAGCAATTAGTGAACAATAAAAAAAGTTACAAAAATAGTACAAAATAAAGAATTAGTATTAGTTTTCCTACAAATATGACAGAGAAATAGAAGTAATGTAACGTTTATATAAGAAAGCAGTTGTCAAGCATGCATTGTATGTCAACATGAAGCAGATACACAGTTAGTTATCACCAAGATGAACAATAACACAAGATCTTACCTGACTGAACTCCTGTTGTAACACTCCATGTTCTAACAACGGTAGCTGTAATCTACATGGAAACAATTCAGTAATTCTTGTGTCTCAGTGAATTCCTGTAATAATAAATTATTTAAACAATTTTTGCTATGCCCCACTGTGTTTGTTTGCTTCAGTTGGAAAAGAACAGATACAATTGAGAAAAGTGATTGATACATAGATTAAGATCTACATATTTGGCATTGAATTTCTGTGTGTAAGTGAATATGTTAATATTGTTCTATATTTCGATAATTGACACACACACACACACACTAAGATACATACATATATTTATGTAGTTCATAATTTATCAATTGTTTTTCAGGTATTTTTTTTGCTCATTTCATAGGTTTTATATTTGCTAAGAAACTGCAGCATTATCCTTTGGAGATAGAATGCTCCACGTCTTGTTTTTCAAATTCTATTTTTTTTTTTTTTGTGTTTTTTTTTATTGCCAATGTTTTAATACCACAGCCTTGCATTACCAGCCTTTATAATGTCACAGCATGAGCTTTGAACAGTTACTAAACGAGGCTTAACTTCAAAAGTAAATATCACCAATGACCAAAACTGACTGAAGGTAATCAAGCTACATTAATATTGAGCAAATAGTAAATTTCAGCAGTAATAAATTGTGGTTGGTCAGCACATTACCAGATACCCAAAGATCCTGTATTGGTGAACAAAGGATCCTAATGAGAAGTTCACAAAATTAGGAAAATCCACAGATTTTCATGTTCATTTGGTTCCTAAAATGTTTGTTTTACATTGTGTATTAAAAACTGCAGGAATATTCTTCTATAACAAAATACCAGGTAATGATTATTTAGACTTAGCTAACTAACCTGCAATGAATAATAAAATCAGTCCTTCAATATTGAGTATGTTGCTAAGTTTATGGTATTCAAACAACAAGAAATTTTTATTTATTTATTGAAATCAGACTATAACTTTTAAGTGTAAAATTATCTCAACCAAATGTATTATTGGGAACATATTATGCTATGATGTCTAATTAAAGTAACAATGACTCACTTGTAAAAGGTGCGATCAAGGTTCACATATATACTTTTGTTAATTTTTCTGTATTTGTATAATTTATCAGCTGAAAGTTCGCTGCTTCAATCGGTAAGATACAGTATGGAAAGAAATATATATTGATGAATGTCGTACAGTTTAAAAATGGACTAAGTTTCTTACGAACTTCTGTTTTTTTTTTGTTTTTTTTTCTTCGTTTTCTGACGTTTCAAGCTCAATGCCAAGTCCTTCATCAGATCTGTAATTTACGAAAAAAGGAGAGATAGCAAAAAGGAGCACTGAGCTTTGAAGATTTCTGATTATCCATTGGGAAAATTGAAGAATTTTTTTTTTTAATTTCTGTAGAATGTGGTTCCATTATTAGCAATGACTTTGATCAGTGCCCACAGTCAAATAGTCCATATATTTTGAGAAATTTTTAGTTTATAGGAGAAACCTGTACAGTGTTCTAAGTTACATAATTGTTAAAACATTCTGTTGCTAGAATGAGTGTATGCGACATATTCAACAGTGTTATATTTTTTCATTTAAGTTACTAATAATTTTGTGGAGTATCACCAGACTATTATTACCTTGCTTGTTTGACAGGACATTTTTGACCAAAGTAATACTATTTCTCTCACTCATTCTATGGACTTCTTAGTTCCTACATGAGAAGAAACTTCTATTATTTTAAGTACGTTACTCTTTTCTGTAATCTTTCAAAGCAATTTGATTACTTTGTTCAGTTTAATTCTTCTTCATTTTACATGGAACTTCAATTCTTGTATTCTTGTCAACCAATCTTTATTTTTTTTTCATTAACTATAGTTAATATTGTTCCAGCTTTTCCTTTACACAGTGATTAATATTGATTTATATTACCAGGTCATAATGTTTATTTTAAACAGAGCCTCTGTACCATGCAGTGCTTTTTATGGGTTCTGTTTGTTTATTTTTTTATTTCTGAAATTTCGTCATTAGCCTCTAGCCTTGCTTATTCTTTCTGATATCAACTCAATATTTATTTTACTAACTTTGAAGTTAAGTCATTAGTCTATCTAATCTTGATTTATATTCTTAACATCCTCTCTACATTTGTTTGGTACGTATGAAGCCTTATTATTACTTCAGACAGTCTTGGTTTTCACTCGCATATTAGTGTGATATATCTTATTATTATTCTTTGTAGTCTGGATTCCTGTTCCTAGCTTCCTCTCATTTATTATTGTGGTATTTTTTAATCCCTGTTATTATTACACTTTGTAGGCTAGGATTCTGTTCCTAGCTTCCACTCATACATTAGTGTAGTATCTTTGAATCCTAGTTATTATTACTCTGTGTAGTCTGGGTTTCTATTCCTAACTTCCACTCATACATTAGTGTAGTATCTCTAAATCCTAGTTATTATTACTCTGTGTAGTCTGGGTTTCTCTTCCACTCATACATTAGTATAGTATCTTTGAATCCTAGTTATTATTACACTTTTTAGGCTGGGATTCTGTTCCTAGCTTCCACTCATACATTAGTGTAGTATCTCTAAATCCTAGTTATTATTAATCTGTGTAGTCTGGGTTTCTGTTCCTAACTTCCACTCATACATTAGTGTAGTATCTCTGAATCTTAGTTATTATTACTCTGTGTAGTCTGGGTTTCTGTTCCACTCATACATTAGTGTAGTATCTCTAAATCCTAGTTATTATTAATCTGTGTAGTCTGGGTTTCTGTTCCTAACTTCCACTCATACATTAGTGTAGTATCTCTGAATGTAGTTCTGAGTTTCTCTTCCTAGCTCCCACTCATACAGTAGGTTATACCTCTGAATCCTAGTTATTATTACACTTTGTACGCTGGGATTCTGTTCCTAGCTTCCACTCGTACATTAGTGTAGTATCTCTGAATCCTAGTTATTATTACACTTTGTAGGCTAGGATTCTGTTCCTAGCTTCCATTCATACATTAATGTAGTATCTCTGAATCTTAGTTATTATTACTCTGTGTAGTGTGAATTTCTGTTCCTAGCTTCCACTCGTACATTAGTGTAGTATATCTGAACCCTAGTTATTATTACTCTGTGTAGTCTGGGTTTCTGTTCCTAGCTTTAATTTAACATTTTTTTGAGGTACATGAAGCCTCATTAATATTCTCTGTTGTCTTGCTTTATGTTCCAGTAAACATTTCATTTTGAGTTTACGTCCAAATATTTTGTTACTTGAACCAGTTTTACATTTTTTTGTCTCGTTTTGAGATTTTTATGTTCAGCTATTTAAAAGTATTTCTCTCTTTTTTGTCATATTCTTTGCTTAGTCACATATCAATATAGTTATTTTCCATCAAAATCCTGATACCTCCAAATATTTCCCATCATCCTCGAGTATCAGTATCTCATGAGTAACAAAAATTCGTTGCTCATGTATTGTCTTAATTCAGTCTTGAGGACCAAAGCTCAAGGATATCACCCTTCTTTTATAATAACTAAATTAACCAACTCTCTTTGTTGTTCTATTCATTCTATCATCCTTAGCTTTTCCCTCTTTCTAGGTCATCATTCAAGGTCTTACTGTAGTTTTTCTGTGTAATAGCAATAACAAAGTTAGTGAAATATTCATTTTCTAAGCAGCCTTGATATTTATCCACTTTCATCCATGCAATTGGAATTATCAACATGTTTACTTCTCCTGGTTTAACTACCATGAATATTAAAGCTTCTTTATCTTAAAATAATGTTTTGTTACCTTTTTAAAACAATTATGCTCAACACTTTGAGACTGTAAGAGTGATGGACAAATCCCACTACTTAGTATGACAAGTTTACTGTGGTTGATGTTAACTAGCTGTCTATCACTTCACACTTAAGGATTCTAGTGCATATAAACCTCGTGTAACATAGTGTAAAATTCAAGAAGCAAGCAAACATACAATTATTTGTAATCAACTATTTTTCAAAATCCTTGGCCTAACTATTAGGGCACTTGATAAAATATCTAAGGGTCATGGGATCAAAACCTGGCCTCAGACATGTTTGCTTTTTTAGCCATGGGGTATTATAATGTGACAGTAAATCTCATTATTTGTTAGTAAAAGAGTTGGCTACAGGTGCTACTGCCAATCAGTTGCCTTCTCTATGATCTGCAGTTCAAACTTAGGGATGGCAGAGATAGCCTTAGTAGTTTTACCATAAAACAACAAAATTCGTATTTCTAATACTTAAATGTTGGAAATAAAATATTTGTTGCTAATTTAAATAGTGGCAGAGTACTTAATATTTTACAAGACAAACAACAGATTTGCTGTCTTAACATTTCCAATAGAAAGATACCAAACTAAATGGAACAGTAATTGAATTACCATTAATTTTTCATTACCCTTTAATAAATATTTATTATTTTAAGGTACTAACTTGCGAGTTCCTATTTATAGTAAGTTTTAACTTTTTCATGTGTCTTTTCCACCTGCTTCTTGGTCTGTTACCATCCTTAGTTATCTTTTTAGTTTGCTCATGTAACATCTCTTCCTCTTCTGTTAATGTTGCACTTTGTTATAAGGCACAAATCCATGTGTACTGACAGATTACTTAATTACTACAGGAGGCAGAGAAAACTAACAGCTATTTTACTCATACTGACTAGTTGGATAAATATGTCACATTATTAATAGGCCTTCCATAAGCTAGATTCTTCCAGGAGAAACATTTCCCACTTGGTAGGATCCAGAATGTTTGCAGCCACATGATTTGGGTAAATTCCTTACGTTTCTTAAGGGCATTGAGGATATCTTTCTTTTAAGAAGTGGTCACTAGAAAATTTGGTTAATTATGAATCAAAAATATGTCCATCATTTTAAGTTTAGAATCCTGTTTGGTTGGTTCACCATGAATCAGGCAGGCCAAGAGCTTTTTTGATATTCAGTTAAAGAAGAAATAATTTTCCAATATTCATGTATTCCAAACAGAAGTGGGAGTTTTCCTTTATAGAAAACTTTTCATCTAAGAAATTCTAGGGTAACTGTAAAAAATTAAGATGGGCTTCTCTTCTCTTATTATACACATAAATCATATAAAACTTTTTTGTAGTTTCACAATGTGCCCCTAAGTGACAAACATAATTTATGTTAATTCTTTTTCTTTTTTTTACAATCATTGTCTGTGTAGCTGTATGATGAAGGTATTGTCATTCCAGTTTTCTTGAAATATGAAGCGACAAGCCCTCATTGGTAAACTTGTGAAAAATAAATGGCATTGGAAGTGATGCAAAGGTTATACAGTCAAGCTGGGTAATTAATGGTATTTGCTAATGAATTGTTTGAAAGTCCCATTAACCTTTATGCGGCGGGCTCATGCAATTTGTGGAAATCGAGTCGCGTATTTTACTTGTACAACAATGTGGTAACTCTGAGATTTCTTGATGTATCCTCTCAAAAACTGTTAAAATTTTATTAAAGATCATAATTATCTTGTACACAAGTAATGATGGTTTTATAATCAAGTGTTTTTGCTAAAAATGTTATTTTTCTGTTGTAGTTACTTGGATTCAAACTATAAACAAATCCAAGTGCAAGGTGATTTTCATTTAAGTATAAAAATACTTTTTTCGTCTTAGGGTTTTCATATTTCATTTGCATAGTCTCTAAAAAGATATCAAAAGTTTAAGGTAAAAATAATCGTAACACATATTATAATATTAAATTCATTCACATAAATTGATATTAAAGGGGTTTAATTAAATTTTAAATGTAACACAGTGACTTGTGCAGAAAAGTGTTTAAAGGGGCTCTCCTTGCAAAAGAGTTAATCTATTATATTTAGTTAATCAATTAGTATAATGTTCTTCAAACCATTTTATGAACAAGCTAGAAAAAACATTGATGAAGGGTGTTGCCAGCCAAGTGTCTTTCCTCTAATCATCAGTTCAAAATTAATGACAGTGACAGATAGTCTTATTAGCTTTGCCATAACAAAGACAGGGCAAGCAAATTCAGTGAGAATGGAAATCAAACCCAAGATCCTCAAATCTCACACACACACACATCTGAATCACCAGGACATGGTGGCCCAAAGTTGAACAAACTTGAAGCTAGAAAAAATCAAATTATGGTGATTATTCGATTAATTGATTGTCGGAATAACTGAAAACAGTAACAATCAGAAATACTTAGAACACAGCTATGAATTAGTTTACTAAAGGTTTATATCAGGATGTTTTATATGTATTTATTTTTG
The DNA here is from genome assembly GCF_000517525.1 of Limulus polyphemus. Lineage (NCBI taxonomy): Eukaryota > Metazoa > Arthropoda > Merostomata > Xiphosura > Limulidae > Limulus > Limulus polyphemus. The sequence goes on along the minus strand of NW_013666591.1, from coordinate 143,497 downwards.
CACTTTTTCTAAGTTAAAAGATGTTTTGCTACTATTGTGCATAGTGTATGTTTGTTTCTGTAGGTTGTATATACATATTTGTTTTATACTTAAAACATAAACTGCTAAAAAATTTCCATCTTGAACACTTTGCTGATCTCTTCCCTCCCTGTCCAAAAGCAGAAACTGTTCTTCTAAGATGAGATATTACTTTCGTCATATCTGAGGTTTATATTCCTTTCCCTATTGTAAGGCCTAGGTCATATCCAAAGCATTGAAGCTAGTGACAGTTGAAACACTGTTTTGATTAGCTCATTAAAAGTTTTCTTATAGCTTGATCTATTGTTAGATATCATACACAGCAGGTTTGTATGTTCTAATTCCCACTCTCTCAGTATGTCAAAGAATTATTTTAGAATATTTTCAGCTACATGGTTGATGTTAAGTAGTAAATATCCCATTCAGTGATAACACAGCATCCAGTCATCATTGATGCACACTTAAAAATCACGTGAAAATGTTTCTGCTATTTTTCTTTTCAAATTTGGTTTTCATGTTGAATATTGAACAGGTCAATGCCAAAAAAATATCTGCTGGTAATATATAATTTCAATGATAAAAACCTAATATAAATAGGCTATTTATTACTGGTAATTTCTTTATTGGGGAACCTACAAAATTTCTAGACAAGACATAGTTAATATTGGAGGATTTATTTTCTTCTCTTTCTGTTTTTTATTAAGTTAAACAATTGTAACAAAATTAAAGTGGTATCACTAACAGTCACTATTTATAAGTCTTCAAATCGCCATTCTCTATTTCTCTCTCTCTAGGGTCACTCTGAGATGATGACCATCTCCTCACTTGATTATTCATTGCCATTAATCTCTTCTCCCTGACTTTACTAGCTCCAACTCTGCTATTGTTTGAAGTCACTGCTGTCAGTTATTGTTCTACAAATTGAATCCACACTGTTGCCTTATTTTTGTTGCTACTATCCAGGCTAGCATCTAAAAGGTGTAGATTATAGCCCACAGTAACAAGTTTAGCTGATCAATCCATCGAGATACTTTTTTTTCTTCTTTTTTATGCTTTTTATATGTGTGTGTTTGTAAGTTACCAAATACCTTACAGTTGAGTTTAGAAGCAGCCATGGTAGGTGAAAATCTTAACTGTTGTATAGTGATATTAGGCACCTGCTGATTTCCATGAAATTTTTCCCACAAGGTTAAAGGCTCAATGATGCTAGCTGACAACATCCATCTTTTGTCTCCTGTTGTGTATTCAGTCAAAATAACTGGAGTATCATTCAGTAGCTGTTTTCTTTTTTTCTGATAAAACTTGGCTCCTGATATTTGTCAACTGCCAAAGAACATTATGGATTTAATTTAATGAAAGTGGTCATTTGTTACAATTAGTTAGCTCATATAATTCATATATATTGTCTTGTAATTTAAAACTACAAATCTTAGAAAGGAAGGAAAGTTCATATTCTACATTTTGTGAGGAATTGTCTCTATTTTTACTTACTAATTACAACTAAAATCATTTACATATCAAGTTTATTTGTCACTATTTTTACTGTAGGTTTTAGTCATAATTGATGCAAAACCGAAAGACCTTGGATTACCAACAGAAGCATACATAGCTGTTGAAGAAGTTCATGATGTGAGTATTCAAGTTCAAAGTAAAAGGTATTTTTACAACACATAAAACAAAAATGGTAGGGAATTCAATGACAAGGTAATACATTGTTGTTATTGTTCAGGGAAAATTGTTGTGCAGATTGTTAAAGTTTTGCTATTTTGAAGAATATATCACTAGTATATTACTTTTATCTTTACCAGAATAAATAAAAGGAGGCTGTATTTGGATGGAATGAATATTGTGTGATTTGAATTATGAAGAAACTGAATACAAGTTGTATGGTAATTGAAAAGTTCATTGAAAATTGGAAATATTCTATAATGTAATATTTATTTTATCATCTAGCAAAACCCAGTTCAGACTCTGTTGGTTTAGATAAAGTGAATATTGGGTACACTGGAGAACCAGATGTAAAAAAGTTGTTCTTGGGAGTTATTAGCAAGACCCAGCTCTACAACTTTGGATACATTATGTAACCTCTTCTCACATATAGCTTTCCTGATTCAGTGTTGCCTTCTATATGTGAAATGTTTTGCTCACCAACAATCTTGAGTCTCCAACCTAATCTCACATGTTTCTACCCGATATTGCTGATGTTGCATGCAAATAAACGTGATAACCCTCCACCAGTAAGGTGTGCAACACTGCTTTGCAAGTTGGCAATTGTGTTTTAAGATGGATTTTTTTTTTGCTAGCATGAGATTTATCAACATCAATGTTTGGTTGAAATATCTACAAAACAAACTGTTGGGAAAATATTTTTTGATTATATTTTCAAACAATTTTGCCTCTGCAAACTTTGTGGCATCTACCACAGAATATTATTTTTCTTCACTTTTCTAATGTATTGGAATCCATGCTAAAAAAGTTTTTTGTCTCAGCTTAACCAGTATGCCTCCTCCTCCTCGATTGATTGCACATATGCCTTGGCTTACAATCGAGTTGGAGCCCTTTTCTTAAACTCTAAAATTTTGGAGTCTCTTCTTCAGGCTTCATTGACCTCTGTTAGTCTTTCTTGTGCTCAGTTTTCTCATATTTATCTTACCCTCACTAGCATTTTATGTTACTATCCTTCATCCATCTCTTTTTGGAAGCAATCCACCATTCCCCTTGGAGGTTTTTACCAGACACTCATTCCCTTCCTTTTTTCTATGTTGTCATGTTCTTCTTGCTTGGTCTTGTATCTTCTCACTTGGCTACCCTGTTGCTGGAACTTGTTGGGGAGGTATGCTCTTTTTGTCTAAGTAAACTTACCTCTCTCTTATCTCGGAGATCATCATATGATTTCTTTCTCTCCCAGTGGGGTATGGTGGGGTATCTGATTCCTTGTTCTGCATGATTTGAACAACCTTGAGAAGTGCTTGATAGTTAAGTTACTTACAGTTTCCTAATTACTAGCTATCTCTTCAAGAAACATATAAATCTTGCATTTTATGCAGACATCCAGGATTCTGCATAGAATAGCTTTTCCCTCCAGAAGAGGATGTTAAAACATCTAACTTACAGAAGAGTACAGATATGTACATGTATGGCTGGTGCTTACAAGAGACAATTATTGTCTGGCTTGGCTCAGTACAGAAGCAAGTAAAGTATTTAGGCCAAGTTATGTCTGTGGAATTGTCTGAAACATGTAAGTCATGATTCAGGGTTAGGAAGATTGTATGCTTTGACATGGTAGAAAGATATTTATGGTTTTCTTAACTGTGTAAGATAGCTATTGCTATCATTAACTTTTTTTAACTTCTACAATGACCAAGGAATGCTACAAAGTATTAGTTAACACAGTGAGTAACATTATTGGTAATACTTCCTGTAATATTACAATTTTTTGAATGATCAGTAATTTGCATTATTAATGGTGTGAATACACATGCAAGGACCAAGTTTAAAAACTACGTCTATGAGTGTAGAGAATGTACCCTAATGTTGACATTGTCATCAGGCAGAACTCAAATAAAAAAACTGTTTGTGTAGGTAAAGTAATAGTTATGTTATTTTCTATTTTGGAAGGAAGAACAACAGCATAGGTGAAATTGTATGATTGATAGTATAAGTTCCCTGTGATATTCATGAAATTGTATGATTGATAGCATAAGTTCCCTGTGATATTCATGAAATTGTATGATTGATAGCATAAGTTCCCTGTGATATTCATGAAATTGTATGATTGATAGCATAAGTTCCCTGTGATATTCATGAAATTGTATGATTGATAGCATAAGTTCCCTGTGATATTCATGAAATTGTATGATTGATAGCATAAGTTCCCTGTGATATTCATGAACTTGTATGATTGATAGCATAAGTTCCCTGTGATATTCATGAACTTGTATGATTGATAGCATAAGTTTCCTGTGATATTCATGAATAGTCCTGACAAAAAAAGAACTACCTTAAAAAGTTAATTGTTTCTGTGAAAACAACATTGTTATTTTACTTGTAATGAAAGAGGATTATAGTGTTATTTTTGTTAGTGGAAAGAATGCCTTATGATTTGTAATGTTGAGAGGAAAGACCTAGATTGAAAATAAGGATGACTAATCTGAATATTAAAGTTTATCATTAAAGAAGCTTATTGGATTGCTAATCTAAACACTTTTCAACCGTTTGGAATTAATCTAGGACCTGGAATCAGTGATCTCTGTTCATTGGTTTCATTTCTTTCCGAAAAATAATTTTTATTATTTGCTTATTTTTTTTTACCTAATGTGAATGCTGAATTTCCTGAAGCTTACTGTTTATTTAAGATAATTTTCCATACCTGTTTTTATAAATTGATTAGCATAACAAATAATTTTAATCACTCTCCAGGTGTCACCTTTATTTTATTTAAACACTTAAGTATAGTTTCAAATGTACATATATTTATCCATTTCTAAAGTAAAATATCCTTAACACATTTTCATATAAACTCTCGCTTTCGGCTACACTGTACCGGAAATGAGACGCTTACAACAGTACGTACAGAAATAGACTAAACATTTCCTGGAAAACCAGATGACTTTCATGATGTCACTAAATTCCCTTTATATATATATCACTCATTCAATTACACTACTATTCCCAGTTTGCCCCTGAAGAAGAAAGGGTTATAGGGTTTTTATTCATTTCTATCAAGACTTCTTGAACCTACATGTTTTTCTAATATCATGAAAGTTGATCATATGATAGGATAATGTGTATTTGCTTTCATTGTTAAGTCAAGTTAAAATAATGCTAAATTTCAAGGTACAATTTAATTGAAAGTTTTAATTCAATACAGGATGGTACACCCACAAACAAAACATTTGAACATGTTCCAAGTGAAATAGGAGCAGAAGAAGCTGAAGAAGTTGGAGTTGAGCATTTGTTAAGGTGAAGTTTGAATATCTGTTCACATGTTCAGAGGTGCAAATGAATCTTTTTAAAAGCTTTTTTTGCATTGTATTTGAAATTAAGACTTTAAGCTGTTAAAAATTGGTAACTAATTGTATATTTACATAATAAGTTAATGTTGTTTGGAATTATTTTAATATTTTATTCAACTGTAAATTGGAAGATTTTTCATAAAAATTGCATTAACATTTGTGAGGAGAAATGCAATTTGAATAATTTTACAATTGATCACCACTGTTAACTTATATCAAAGAGAAAACGGTTTAAATAAATCAAATAGGAGCCAACATTGATTCAAGATTTAAAAAGATTAAAAAAAATGATAGTTTCATAACAATAAAATATATAACAGCTTTTTTCTATACTAGTTTTTAAAACAAATCTGTAAAACCATAACACAGAACTAATGCTTTATGTCAGTTAATGTTCTTTAATTCAAATTTTAGTAACCTATTTTGCTGGGATAGAATGCATAACAAACAGGAAAAGTATACAAAAGGTATATAACCAACGTTTAAAGTCTGATATTTCACTGTTTGAGGAACATAATTAGTTTAAGCTGTTTTGAATTTGAGATAAACATTTCATAATAAAAAGTTACAAAGATATGATGGGTAACAGTGATAGCAGCAGCCTTAGGTAGGTGGAGGGACAGCAGCCTTAGGTAGGTGGAGGGACCCTATTGAAACTTAAGAATGAAGAGTTGAAAACAGCTAAAACAGTGTGTGACTTTATTGTCAGGACTAACCAACCTGTCAACCCCCTGTATGAATCTGATAAACTGTAAATATAAAAGTATCAAATTAAAATATCTTATCAAATATCAAAATTTATTTTAATATGTCTTTAAAGGATGTAACAAAAAAAGCCTCATGAAAATTATAATAGGTCAACAAAAAATCTCTGTTTACATGGTTTTCTAGTGTGTTGTTTTAGCCAAGTTCTGTTGTTATTGTTTTACATGTAGTGGCGCCTTGTGAGAAAGTTGCAGGCTGGGTAAACTTTTTAAACTCTTACTATTTAACAGTCGGAAACATGTATAAATAAAAGTCCACCGAAACAGAAAATATGTGATTATACATCAAACATGACAATCATACATGTTGAGGAATATAGAACACTGGAATAAACCGGTTTGTTTTTTATTGTGGGTGTGAACGAAATGAGTAATACGTTGTCCAAGATTGAGAGTTGCTTTTTCTTTCTTCTCTTTCTAGCATTGTGGTTACCTTTCTCTTCTATAGTTTTTTAACACATCACTATCCAAGAAGTTTGTTTCGACAGAATAATGACAATTCATTCTCAATTTTGTTTTTCACACAAAGATATATCTGCGAAGTTAGGATTTTTTTTTTTAGTTTAAGTCATGTAGTTTAGGTAATGGTGTAATGTTTATAGATGAAAGAGTTTGAGTCTGTCTAATGAATCAACTGATGTTAGAGTTAATATTAAAATAAACCTTGCTTCTCTGTGAATGGACACACCTTGCTACTGTTTTAACTTTGGCAAGTTTAATATTGAAGTTAATTCTTTATACCATGATAATAGTACCTCTAATCAACAGTACAGAATAAAAAAGGCTAAGGACCAAACATGAAAAATAAAATATTTCTTGTTAAGTTGCAAGGCCTCTACAAGTGTGGGGCTAAGTGTGCTGCACCACTTGCACCTCCCTAAGGCTGTCCCTGTGGTGAAATCAAGAGTAAAACATCTTATTCAGTTGCAAGGCCTCTACAAGTTTGGGGCTAAGTGTGCTGCACCACTTGCACCTCCCTAAGGCTGTCCCTGTGGTGAAATCAAGAGTAAAACATCTTATTCAGTTGCAAGGCCTCTACAAGTTTGGGGCTAAGTGTGCTGCACCACTTGCACCTCCCTAAGGCTGTCCCTGTGGTGAAATCAAGAGTAAAACATCTTATTCAGTTGCAAAACAAATTTTTAAGTCTTTATAAACAGGGTAATCTAGTGTAATTTAGGTAAAAGTAAAGTCTTGATGTTTTAAAATTTGTAATAACTAATATTGTATAATCTCTGTTCAGAATAAACAAACAGGAAATTCTGTGATATTTGTTTATGAATTTTAGTTCCAAGATTTATTTTCTCATTATTTAGTTTTCCTTATGTTGGTTATAAATCTAAGTTATTTAGTTTCTTATCAAAATGTACATTAGATGGGACAATTAAAATATTGACCTCGCTTGTCAGCTGTAGTGGAATAAGGTAACACCTGCGATTATAAATTGTATTGTTTTTGTTTTTACTGGCTAGTTCTTGATTAAGCAATTATAGCCTTAACAATTTCATATAATTGACACTTGAAACCATTGGTACTTGGTGAAACTCCAGAATTGAGGAAAAAACAAAAACAATTGTACATTTCACAAATATTTATTTTATTAATGATCATGGTACTTGATGATGCCTTTACTGGCAAAACCATGGTCATTAATTAATGAACTATTTGTGAAACATACAATTGTCTATGTTTTTTCTGTTAAAATGTTCACTTTACAACTAAGGGGTGTTTCTATGGAGTTGTTTTGTGGTGATGTTTCAGAACCCTTGAGAATGTTGCTATGGGGTTGTCTTGTGGTGGTGTTTCAGAACCCTTGAGGGTGTTGCTATGGGGTTCTCTTGTGGTAATGTTTCAGAACCCTTTTGCTGTTCTAAATACACTATTGTATACATTTTAACAGATTTGTGAAGAAGATTGAATGCTTTCTGTGATATTTTACTTCCTGTGCTTCTACATTATTAAACAATCTAGCTGTACATATATTACTCCTTAATGATATATTCTCAGAACAGTTCTTTGCATGTCTTTCTTCATTTTTTGTTTGTAGAACAATGTTTCTATTTTGCTCAGTCACCTGAATCAGCCTTCTATAACTAATAACTTGCTACAATCATTGTTACATAAACATGGAAAACACCGTAAGCATAACAGGCTTGTTTCCTTTTGAATTTTGCTAAAACGTACTTGAGGGCTATTTGTGTTTGTTCTTTTTGTGCCCACCACAGATATTGAAACCTGATTTTTAGCATCATAAGTTCAGAGACTTACTGACCTACCCAGAGCTAATGGGGATGCATAGTGGGTTGAGAGTGTTTAGAAACCCATATAAGTTCCATTGAAAAATTCCTTTGATAAATAATTAAACAGAGGTTAAAAAGAAACTTCAAAATGATTGTCAGTAAAATGTAAACAAAATATAACTTTCATCTTGGTGAGAACCTGATGTCTTGGGAACCTCAAAATGAATTCAGACCATTCTTGGAAGTTTTCAAATGGTCTTTGAGAAGCAAAACAGACTGTCTTAAAAATGTCATTTAATTTGAAACTGTTTTCCAAGAATTAGGATAGTTGATTCCAACCAACGTACCTACAGTTAAAGGCATGTGTTATTAACAAAGGCTGGTTTATGATTATTGCAAAGACAGGCTCACTCTCTGTTATAAGTGAACCTCAGCATAAAAACAGAAGATACCCTGTTCTGTTGTCTCAATACTTTGGAAATATGGTGTACATCTATGATAGATAATTAATCCTATAAATGCTGAAAATGTAGTACTTTATTTTTCAATGAACAGCTAGGTTTTTAATTCTATTTACATGATCTTCATGTACAGTAGTTAATGCTGTCATACAAGCAGAACAATAACTAATATACTACTTGTACAGGGGAAAAATTAGTGAATTTTCACTGGAGAAAGAAGCATAATGTAGAAAAAGTTATATAAGTTCAGTGAATAAAATACCAGTAACTTTGCATTAATAGTGAAATGGCACAATGCAGACTTCCTGCCTTTTATTACTAAACAATATAGTGTATAACTGGAATAGATATCTTCTTTTTAATATTGAAAGGAAGCACTCAATAAAGTATTGAAATATCAACATTTTGTTACTAGGGCTGTGGCTTATTAAGGCTTCTTTCTTGCTTTTATCGGTAACCTGGATTTCTATATTCCCATGGGAACCTGGGATTTTCTCAGCCTGATAATATTGAAGAGTAATATAACTAACCATAGTAACTACTTACTTTGTTCACTGTATTAGGTATACAGTAGCTGCCTTCTGTTGGTTCAAGTCCCCGTGGTGGAAATATAAGGTTTAAATTCTGAGAAGACAGTTTGTTTATTTCAATGATTAGTTTAATTAAAATACCAACAGGAAACATGATTTCTAAATGGTATGGCCATTCATCAGCTTTAGACAATAAAGTTAGTAGAATGATTATATACAAAATATCTTAATCTTGGTGGTTTATTTTATAATGCTTCATTAATTTTCTTAAGAGTTGATCTTGTCTTTTAGGGACATCAAAGATACCACTCTTGGTACCATGTCACAGAGAATCACCAATCAGCTGATGGGACTGAAAGGACTGAATTCACAAATCAACCAAATCAAAAAATATCTAGAAGAGGTAACAGTAAAGATTGATCTTCTGCAATCTATTTAAATTAGTCTAGTAAACAGTTAACTCTATGTACCTACCATGGATTTTTTACTTTTACATTTTTTAATGTATGTAATTATTAAAACTAGATCGACACAATTATATTGGGAGCAACCTCTGGTAGATGTGAATCAAATAATAGTTGGAGATCAGGAAAACAGGATCTTCATAATACAGCTTTCTTGTCTGCATGATTAATTAAAATTTTGTCACTTCTGAAATACTAAAATATATTTTATCAAACAGATAACACTGATGTATAACAAAATGAAAGTGTACTGTCTAGCTCTCTGCCCCAAAACTAAACTTTTTATTAAACGTTGATTTTTTTTTAATGATCCTTTAATCTGTTTTTGTATAAATCTGTTAATGGGATTTGCATGTTTTAACCTGCTTTTGTATGAATCTGTTAACAGGATTTGTATGCTTTAATCTGCTTTTGCATAAATCTGTCAATGGAATTTGTATGTTTTAATCAAAAACACTGATAAAATAAAATGAGCAAAATTTTAAAGTCAAAATCTACTTAAAACTGTCCTACTAAACTCCAAACAAATATCAAACTTACTATGTGCATTCAGAAGCAGATTAAAACATACAAATCCCGTTAGCAGATTTATATACAAGCTGTTTTACTAAATAATCTACATGTTTTGACTTCTTGTTGTTTGAATGTCAAGGTGATTGGTCTAACAGAAGTTTAGTCCTTGTTAAAATGATTAAAAAATTATAATTTTCTTTTTCTTGTCAGAAATATGTACACTTGAACATAAATTATTTTTGAAATACAGGTGGTTTCAGGAAAACTTCCAGTCAATCACACCATCATCTACCAGCTGCAGGACATATTCAATCTTCTTCCTGATGTGTCTAGTCCAGATTTCATCAAATCCCTCTACATCAAGACCAATGATCAGATGTTGGTTGTGTATCTTGCTTCCATGGTGCGCTCCGTTATTGCTTTGCACAATTTAATCAACAATAAGCTTACTAACAGAGATGCAGAAAAAAAAGAGGGAACTAAAAAAGATGATAGCAAAGACAAGAAGAAAGAGGAGGAGAAGAAAAAGACAGAAGAAGGAAAAAAAGATGAAAAAAGCAAAAAGAAAGAGGCAGACAAAAAGTAGTTGGTTCACAACGATTTGGTTATGAATATCCCATACTGTCATTTTATTTTCTGTACATTTAGACCATTAAAACTCTCTTATTCTACTTTGTTTCTTTTAATTTTTGTAGCAAAAACAAAAAATAATCACAATCTTCATGTTCTACAAGAATACAAAAACTAGTTTTTGAAGTTCTATTTAAAAATCTTTTCAAGTTATAACCAATTTTCTCAATAAATTACTATTCCAGTTGGTAACATTAATTTATTTAACATGAATACATTGTCTTGGGAATAATCAAAATGAAAGTATTAAAAATTTTAAACGTGTTGAGTATCAATCATCGAATCAAGTATGCTGTATCAAAATGCAATTTTTTTTCATTCACATTTGGTTTGAAATATTGTTAATGAATTTCCATCTTCAGCATTTTTTAATAGTTGCATTTAGCAGTAACTTCTTGGTTGAAATGTTAACATTAAAAGTAATTTATTTTCGGTTTGGTTTCAAAGAAGTATATTATGTTACATCTTTTCCAACTTTCCAAACTACTCGATTCTTTTACACCCATTTAAGTTTTTGAATCACATTTATCATAATCTTTTTAAATATTTGGACTGTTTTCTCCCCTCTTCCCAAGATTCTGGTTTGTTGCACTTTTCCTACACCCCTTTCAGTTTACAGGTTCTGATTATCCTTCTATACTTTCTAAGTTTCTAAATTATCACACTTTTTTAAACTTTCTGATTTTAATCATCAGAATATTTTCAGCTATTATTTTTGACACTTTGTTTCAGGATAAACAGATTTAGTCTCATTTTAAATAAGTAACTATTTGTAACCAGGCTGTGTGTTTATAACAATTTAGGATGTATGATAACTGTTAGGAATCCAGATATACTCTTCATAACAAATCAAGATGAATTGATTACTGTGTCCCTTTCATGTAAACTACATGGGAATCCAGCTTAGTATGTACTTATTACTCTGTATCTTTGATATTGTTGTAAAATTATTCATTCCTAAGGTGGGTTTTATAAATCATTTGTTGAAAATAATTTGAAGTCTAGTCTATGTAATGATAAAATATTACTTCATTTCTTCCTTAACATTTCTACAAACTGTCTACACTGTTGTAACTTGTATGCATAAATATACAAATGATTTTGAATCAGAAATACTTCACTAATGGTACTATAATTAATGTAAAAAAATAAACTTACTTGTTCAATTTCATGGCCAATCGATTGAGTAACTGAATAAATGTGATAACTAACACTAATTCAAATACCTCACTGAACTAAACTGACTGATTCAATGCTAGCTCATCAATTGACTAGCCCATTTGTATCAGATGTCTCAATTCTAGATATTCATTGAAATTAATACATTTTTATGATGTCATCTAGAGCATTCTAGGCTTATTTTAACATCATGTGTCCTCTAGTTAATAAACAAATTAGAACATTAAAAATATAGTTTTATAACACTACATTCTTCCTGTATTGTGAAGTCTCTTGAACAATCCTATTACAAAATAATATAAAACACCACATTAAATTGTCTATTCACTGTTGTTCTGGTTTTGTGTATACAAAAGGCCCATGTATACTGATAGAATGGTATCTTGTCACTGAAGGAGTTCTTCCTGGATAGGTAGTCAAATGAATCCAGTGGCAGCTCCAACCTCTGGAAGTAGTTTTAACAGGAACCCTGAGCTCCCCCACAGGTTAACGTTCCACTGACAACTTCTCTGGAGCTACTCACTTGGCTGTTCTCCCACTGACATATTTCCAAAGACAGTGACAGTGGATGATCTTTGGTTTGCATCATCTGTCCTTGTGAATTCTGTAAACTATGTAAATGATTATTTTCAGTAAAACACATGTCATACTGAACACCTACTTATCTTTGAAGTTTGTACTTTCTTGTGACGGGAATTGTTCAGCTATATGAAATTTGGTTTTATCAGCATTAACATAATAGTAATTTTGCATTTTATCACAGACTAGTTTAAGTCTTTCCCGAGTAAAGTCGTGCATGACATCTTTGTTCTTCAGATCCACGAAAGCTCTTTCAATCATCTATCCCTCTGGACATGCTGGAGCATCTGGTTTCTCTACACTAATAACTAATGAAATAGCTGACGTCAAGGAAGAATGCATATTGGATGCAAGGCTAGGCTAGCTTCTCACTCTATGAACTATATCATGATTACTACACCAGAGGCTGAATTTCAGTGACAAAAGGGTGGGTGGTCATTGTACCACCAAAAAGTGAAATGCTTACCTTCACATTATGAGGTGTAGAGTAGCTTCCTACAGTAAGGGTACTTCCAAGCTTTTTGTTTTTTTTGGAACTTGTATGTCCACCTGCTGTTCACATCAGTCTTTCTTCATCTCTAGTGGCAACTTCTCATTTTTCATTATTAAATTGAATCAAACAATTGTAGCTGTAGAACTAGTAAATCAACATACTACAAGTTTTTCCATCAATAAACCCATGGACTCCTGAAGGATTTTTCACAAATAACAAACTTCTTATCTCATTTGGAGTAGGAGGAAAATACCTAGTTGTACTTTGCCCCATAAATCCATCTAGTTACTGTCTTTTTGAGGTCTGGTTAGCCCTTTGTTCTTTCTTCAATCTATTTGTACTCAAAGACTCCTTCTTAGGGTAGTATTTCTTAATAACAGCTGTTGATTCCCTTGCCTTACTTCCTACAATTATAACAGTTTTCTTTTTATGGTAATCTTTGGGTGGAGTTCTTATTCCATACAGGCTTTAATCTACAGTTACTCTCAATATGTCCTTACACTTGAAATGCATTTTTTCTGTGGACTTCTTCTCTATTCTGTGTAACTAGCTCTCTTTCAGTTTGTCTAGACTATTGTTAGGGGAAGTTGACATTTCAGTACTACAGAAATGATTTCCAACTGTGCTTGGTATGCCTCCCATGGTACCTTTTCATCACAGTCCATTGGTTTTTGGATTGGTCAATGTTGAACTGGCCAACTGAATTATTGATTTGGATTTGGTTGTCTCGTGACTGGAATAGTCCAGGAAGGCCTTGCCATAACAGATGTTATAGTGGTAATAGGTGTGGACCAAATAAGTTTTCCTATTCCATATTTTGTAGGAGATGGCATTTTAGGTTGGAACCCTTGAGCTGATGCAGAAAAAGGTATGGCTGGTTTAATATTTACTTTTAATAATTTGTTTTCCAGTGCTTTATTCTGTCAATAATACTTCTACTTTACTGATTTCTTCATCAATTTTGTCATTCACAACTCTGTTCTATGTCCTCATGTATTTATTCAAAGTTGTTGCAATCCACCGATCTTGTCTTCAGTGAAATTTCCTATAATTTTTTAATTCGTTTTTAAATATCATGTCTTTATTTTATCATCACTATGTTCCTGTCTATTGATATCATTCAATTTTCTGTCATATCCTTCTTGTCCCTCTTAATAATTTCATCATTTCCAGTAACTCTTCAATCTTGCTTCTAGATCTAGTTGCCATGTTAACTTGCTGAAATTGAACCAAGTTATATTTTGTTTTCACCAAAGTAATTCCACTTATAATAGTGTTCTTTCTTTGGGCAGTTTCTTTTAAATTACTTGGTGAAAATAATTCAAAGTCCAGTCCAATTAACAATAACAAATTAGTTTATATCTTTCTCCACGTTTCTTCAAACTGACTGCACTTGTAAATTGTTGCAACTTTTTGGTCTAAGTTTACAAATGATGTTGAAATTTAAATACGTTACTAATGGTACCACTAATAATGTAGAAAAATAAACTTACTTGTACAGTTTCATGGCTAATTTATTAAGTAATTGAATATATGTGGTAATTAACATTGATCCAAATACCTCATTGAACTTAACTGCTGATTGACTGATCCACTCATATTTATATCTATGTCTCACTTCTATATATTCATAGAAGTTACTAGGTTCTTGTGATGCCATCTAGAACATTATGGATATTCTCGACTTTCCTTAACTTCATGCACCCTCTAGTTAACATACACAGTAAAACATGAAAAATATAGCTTCCACTGTTGAGAATCCAGCCTACAATCTTTATAATAAACCTGGATCTACTGATTACTGTGTCACGTTGATGAAAAAATAACTTGAAGATCCAGTTTACATTGTGATAAATATATTACTTTGAAACAACTATTTGGAATCCATCACACTTTGTAATGAAAAAGGATGTACCAATTATTAAATCTCAGCTTGCATTTCTTTCGTATTTTATAAATGAAATTGTTAAACAGGTACAGAATACATTACTAAGTATTATACCAACTTTCCTGAAATCATGAGGTAAAACTTCTTTCTAGGAGACACTGATAAACAATGGATTGTCTACAATGTCACCATGCTATAGGTTACAAGCTGATTTACTTTACAATTTTTATCATATTGAAATCGAAAGTGTAAAAAATGTTAAATTCACAAATACATTTAGACATGTGGAAAAGTAGCACTTTATTATTACTTTGTTCGCTCCAGGCTGAACTTTCTAAATCTTACATTCAATCAAACCTTACATTTCAGCTGCAAATCAAAATTACTGCATAGATCAATACACTGTTTCAATCACATTTATTGAAAATAATATATAGTATAAAAAATAATTTCAGACAAAATTTACAAAACCATATTAAGGTATAGTCCATCTTCAACTGTTGATTTTGTAATGACAACATCATTTAATGGTTGATCTTCTTTGTTGGTCTTCAAGTTTTCTATTTTATGGAAAACTTTCATCCCTTCAATAATCTTTCCAAAGACCACGTGGTGACCATCTAGCCAGGGGGTGGGCACAGCAGTGATGAAGAACTGACATCCATTTGTGTTTTTACCTAAGCCATCAAAAAGGTATTTTATATACAATAACAATAGGCTTCAAAAACTCACTTATCCAAGCTGTTAGGTGGTTACAGGGATTAGTGGCCTGTAATCATCTTATCTTATTTAGTAAACAATAACTTTTGACTGCTATTATGCTGTCATGTTTTGGTATGTAGCCCAGAGAAGGATTGTTAGTGAGGTATGAATGAAAAACAACATGCAGGAGTGATATCCACTAGACTGTTGCTCTTTAATGATGGCTTTGGATGTTATGTTTTTAAGTAATAGAAAGTAGGATATGCTAGATAAAATACTTTTAAGAGGTGTTGAAGGCATTTTAATTTTTACAGTAGACCACTAATTAAATTTGACTATTAAAATCTGTTAACATCATCAAAAACTAACTTTATTGTACTGATGTCATTAAACCGAAGAGAATAAACTAAAACATGAACTTGTTAATAAAAATTAAAAGTTTATGATAAAAAATTAAACAGGAAATGCTAAGAGTTTAAACAACTTGTATGTATGTGGTGAAATGCTTTGGACAATAAAATATACATCTGTTGTATGTCAGCTCACCTGCATTAGCCATACTTATTATTCCTGCACCAGTGTGTTTAAGCTTGAAGTTCTCATCAGGAAAATACTTTCCTCCATGCTCATTGTAAATAGAAATAGATCCAGAACCATTTGTACTAACAATATCTCCTCCTAGAAGTTAGAATAATGAACTTATATAAAAACAATAGCAAAGTAATTTTTTAATTATTTCAACTCGTATGAACCAAATTATCGACAATGTCCCACTGGTTACTAACATATCTTGCATAAAATGTTAAATGAAAAATGGCATACACACACCAGACATAATGTCTCATTCAAAACTAGTTTGAGCATTTTGCTAAATTCTCATTAATGAATAATGTTCATTAATCATTCATAATTCATAATATATTGTTGAGTGGGTCTTCTAAAACGATTATACAGTAAATCATAATTCAAAGTTTAATGATGATAAAATGTTTTATTTCTTGAACTTCAACTTCTACATGTTAGCTTAACTAACACTCACTGCTCAAGTAATTCTATATAATTTTTTATTTAGTAATGATATTAGTTTAGGGCCAGGTTGTGGAATGAATTTGAAGTCAACAGGAATTTTATATTTAATGGCAAGATTTCTCCAAGTATTGATTATTTTGAGCTGATTTCAGGAATAAATGGTAAACTGCAGTGTGAATTTATTAGTGTCAATTTTTTTGTTCTGGTGGTTGTGTGAAAACTTTTTGACAGTACTTTGGGAAAATTTGTTAGTGTTTATAAAGGTGATTTCTTCATCTACATAGTCAGTTGAGCAAAGTCTTGAAACTGTGTTTATAAGATTTCTCAGTACATTGATTTTTTGTTTAGATTCATGGGCAGAATTCCATGGAATTAGAGACCTGTGTGAGTAATTTTTTGGTGAATTTTGTGTATCAGATCTAATAGTGTTAAGATTAAGAAAATATAACTGCTTGTTATTTTTGTGTTTAATGGTGAATTTAATGTTGGGGCAAATGGAGTTTGTGTTCAAAGAAAGTGTGTGTGTTTGGTTGAAGTGAAACCAGCGAAATGTCATAAAGTGTGGATTGTATGGCTTGTGTTTCAAACTGGGTCATAAATATGTTGTACATTTGTTTCTTTCACTACCCATTCATGCTTTCTCCAAACCTTATTTTCTAAAAACTGGGTTCCTTGTCATTAAATTTATTTGCTAATTGTCTCATTCAGAGAGAAGTACTTCTGGTATTTCTAGCTTCCTTAAAAACAAACTCAGTATTCACAAAACTGAAGTAAAAAAAGACAACTAACAAACTTACTAACTGAGTAATCAATCTAGAATCTATAATAAATATACCCAAGCTCAGTGGCTCTAAATGTCAGGGATGTTGGTTTAGTGTAGAGCTGTTTTGTATACTGTTTTACGATTTAATTTAAAAGTACTTTTAAAAGTTATTATTGTAAGAAGTAGCCTGTGAAATTTTGGAATCAGATCTAGCTGATCTCAGTTGAAAAAAAAGGTTGAAAACCACTACTTTAGCTTATCTCACTTTTTATATAGTTCCAATAAGTTCCTACTTTTTAGATAAGTTCTAGGCATAAAGCCACATGTTCATCATGTGATTTAAAACTCCCTAGAACCAAATATATATATATATTTAAATAAAAAACATAGCCTACAACATATACTATTATTTTCTATTTAAATGTTTCATAATAAGATTTTGTTGCCTTGTTATAGAGCTTTATCAGACGTGTTAGATACAAAAAATTATCCTTATCGTTTTACCTTTGAGGTGCCAGAAACAGTGATAGAAAATTGTCGATTTATCGATTGATTCATTAAATTCTTAGTAATTATTTTAAATATAATCAACAGTAAACAAGTTGTACATTAGTTAATCTTTGTGTTATTTACTTACTTCTAGTCGACCAATAACCACAAATTTTGACATACAGTGGAACAAACAATTTACAAAAACTATCAAACAGATTTATTCCAAATGTGAAATGTAGCAGTTTGAGACATTTAACTTAGAAAAAAAGCAGGTAACATGATAATAAGCCTCAAAAGGTATACCTTGTATCATGAAATCTTTGATAACTCTATGAAACTTAGAACCTTCATATTTGTATCCTTTGTAGCCACTTCCAGCAAAAGTCTTAAAGTTTGCCACAGTTTTGGGTACAGTTTTTCCAAACAAGCCAATGACAATAGTACCAGCGGGGTCACCATCAATGGAAATTTCAAAGGATACTTTATCAGTAATAATTTCCCCTTCTCCCTGCAAGAATAAAAGTTATTCCATCATACTAAGCAAATAAGTTGGTCAGTCACTTATCAACATGTAAATCAAGTAATTTGTTAAACCTAACTACAAGTTTGAGGTTTTAAATCGTTTCGTACTAAGGCTTCGCTTGGCTATATTAGACTAGTTATTACTTGAAAGTTGAATATGAATTGCTTATAACATTCAGTACTGGGTTTGAGACTTAAGATTGTTGAATTATAAACCAAGCCTCGTTGAAATTTTCTTTTTACAAATTAGTGACTGTAGAAGAGTAAAAAGTTAAGCATATTTAATTTGGACTGTAGTACTTTCGAAGCTATAAATCACGAATACCGGCATCTACTCACCTGTATCTGTTTGACATAACACGTACAGTTGTGCTACGATGAATTTTCTAATACGTATCGTGTGATACTGATAGTGAAAAACTTATCAGATTTTAAATGACTTTATAATTTAAAAAATATTATTATTTTTATTATTAAATATTTTTGTTTTGTTTTTCGTTAAAATGAAAGCTGTCAGTTATTATCAGTTAGAAAGATATATAAATATTATAAAACAACTGAATACCGGAAGTATAACTCGCCCACTGTGAATCGCTTTCTTCCGCCCAGCAATCGTGATACAGTACTAATTCTGGTCTCCGGAGCAATTAACTCAACCTGTATGAAAAATCAAACTACTGATTTATAAACAGTTCTAAAGCATAACACCAACTCCCATCACCAGAAGATTTGAAGATAATTGTGAAATAGTTGTCCAACCTGTTTTCATAAATAGATATTTTTTTAGCCATTGTAATGCAAAGATTTTTTACTCTATTTTTTTATTATCCTAATTTATTTATTTTTTGTAAATGTAATGTTTTATATAAGTTAGTCTCATGTTAAACAACCCAGAAGTCGGAAATGAAAGCGGAGAAATAAAACGAAAATGTAAAAAAAAAAAAAGACTACGCATTTCATGCACAAATATGATTTATGAAGAAACGACACGCCATTTTTGCTCGAAAACATGCAGTGTTGTATACAAGTCAAACTTTTATACATATATATATATACAAAGTTTTAACCGTTAAATTAACATTTGTATATTTTTTCTTTACTGTTTCTGTTGCCAAGGGAAGGTCAACAACACATACATTTATTACTTAATTAATTGTGCCAGTTAAAGGTTCACTTTCCTGGTCTTCTGTTTGGTAAACTGACAAATTATAGTGCAAAGCCCAGTGAATTTTTCTTGGGCATAGATGGAACGCAGGTGATTAGGGTTGTTCCAGCCAATACGAGAGGCTAAACAGCAGTTTGAGAAGAGTGCCTGAATGAAATTATGTTAAATGCTTTTTAAAATTTTTAAATATTCGGCTTTGATTGACTATATATACATATATAAACTAAGTGAAAACCCTGTTGTATACAATTTATTACATTCTCAATTACCAGGCCAGCATTTCACTTTCTTTCGAGAAAAATCATTAACTTTAGCCATGAAAACGTGCCCCTGAGCCACTAAGGGCAAATGTGACGATCATTCCTACTATTAGCAAAGAGTAGCCCAAGAGTTGGTGCTGCCTTCTGACTTCCTTCTTTGAGGTCGACTGTTGGAAGTTTAGGACGGCGGCAGATTACCTTAATGATCTGTCATAAACAAAGAAAAACTCAACATTTTGTTGTGTTAAGATGTTATAACGTACAGAATAAAAGGTAAACTATTATAAATTTATTTTAACATTGACTGACTACTTTATCAGGACCACGTCCATGGAAAGGGCAGGGAGGCCGGGGAACTTTTCCTGGGACACACAGCGTTCAAGGGGCATTATAGAAGGCAGTGGAAGATCCAGAGTTAGTGTTTTGAAAAGATGGCGCCGAAATCGTATGAGAAATCGTACAAACGAACCATGACATTTTTTTTTGTTACTTTCGTTTGGGGAACCATGGGCCTTTGGACCCACCAGTGGTAGAAGGCAATACACCCCCCCCCCCCCAGTGGCAGAGCGGAATGTCTGCGGACTTACAACGATAAAATCAGGGTTTCTATACCCGTGCTGGGCAGAGTATAGATAGCTGATTGTGTAGCTTTGTGCTGAATTACAAACACTTAGTTCAAAAATTACAGATGAAAACATCTAAGTCGAATTAACAAACCCTGGTCTTGGGTTACACAAAATACAGTATGAAATTGCACAAAATTTGACACAAATTTGCTAAGATTATTGTATAAGCAAAAGAAAAAAATTAAAAATAAATTATATTTAATATTTATATAGTAGCGTGGCTTAATGGCTTCACGCTTTGGACTCGTAGTTGGATGGGTGGGTAGTTCGAGACTAGCCCGCGTTATGCTATTGTGTCCTTGAGAAAGATACTTTACCTCACTTTTTCCAGTATACCCAGCTATATGATGGGTACTTAGCTGGGGATTTATCTGCGGTGGACTGGCATCCAATCTAAGGTGGGAATAGGTCACTATTCTCATCCGCTTGTATCAGTAGAGTCGGGGTTCGAAAGCATTGGCCTTATGTGTCTTGTAAAGGAATGGTAAGGTTTTTACTAATTTGTATAACTTTCTGGCTTTTGAGTTTTATTAAAATGTATTTTAAAAGCACTGTTTGTTAACTCTAAATTAGGGTTCTATCCCTTTGGTGGGCATATTGGAAATAGTCCATTCTGCTGTAAGTTGTATTTTTATCATTCTTATTTATAAGTTCAATCACATGATGTAATAATTGTCTGAAGTTTAATAGCTTCATGAATGTTTTAGCTCTTTGTGGTATCTCAAATGTTCGAGAAATAGTGTACATTGTAAAAACACCAGATAAGAGAGAAGTAATCAGTTAGTTTGTCAATAAACGTTTTAGTGAGTTAGTAAGAGTTTGTTCGTCAGTGATTTGGTTAGTATATTCGTATATTCGTGATTAATTTAGTCGTTCAGTTAGCTCGTTATTCGGTGAGTCTGTCAGCGTGTTTGTTGTCGGGCGCTTAGAGAAAAAAATGCAAGTAGCTTGAGCTATATTTGTGAGTTAGGTGTACTTAGTTTCGGATTATCTTTTGAAACGGTGTTTGTGATGTTAGGTCTACCAGTGAATGCAGCCTGTATATACATAACACTATTGAAGAAATAAATTAATTCGTTTATGACAAGTGGACTGTATATAGTATTATTTTCAGTGAGGAATCCCACTGTGCCTTAAATACATTTGTTTTAGGACTGCATGGAACATCTCTTTGCCATGAGGGTCCTTCTGCACTGTTATTGAGCCATTGAATAATTGGTTTCAGTTATTCGTCATCACTGACAAAGATCACATCTTGGACTATATTTTGTTGTACTTTATGTTGGTCTTTTTTATATCCCATGTTTTTTTCTTGTCACAGTGATTACACTCTTCATTAATATACAGTCTTTGGAATAATGTACCAGTATTTCCATTATTCCATCCAGAGCAAGGTGCGATGTTAAAGTTCTACTTCTGGAGTTTTTGGAGCCATCTTGCTGTTTGGTCTTCTGGATTATGAAAATTCACCAGCCACTTAAAAGCCACCTTATCTATCTGGAGTGTAAAATCCATAAAGATAATAATGGAGGCGATTCAGAGCTCGAATAACACTTAGTAGCTCCTTTGAAGTTGTATAATCCCTCTTTCTATGACATTCATAGTCTTGCTATAGTAAGCAGCCACAATTCCATACCAGATACTTACTTGTAACAAAACTGCAAAATCACTGATATTTGTATCTGAAATAATTATATGTTCCAGAGTTGGGTATGCCAATACCAAAGTAGTGGTCTTTCTTTAATTATTGTCCTATTCTTCCTGCTCTTTTTTAATTTTCTGTCCCGTTCTTCCTGCTGTTCTTTTATTCTATTTTCTCTTTCTTCTAATTTCCTGTCCCATTCTTTCTGCTGTTCTTTTAATTTTCTATCTCTTTCTTCTTATTCTTTTTTAATGCTCTGTATCTTTCTCTGTGTTCTTCTTTCCATTGTTCAATCATGTCTAGCAGGCTTCCTATCTCATTCTGTGCATTTGTGCTAATCTCGAACTAAGGTTGAAGTTTAGTTAAAATTCTATTTTAGTTTTGCCAAAGTAATACCCTGCTTTTGACACAAAGTTTTGTAGCGTTATTCTTTTGTTGGCAGGTTATTTTCAATTGTCTGATGTAAAATAAGTCAACGTCCAGTCTACATAACTATCAGAAAGTAGTATATTTCCTTCTTTAACGTCTCTTACAAGCTTGGACATTTGTAAACTTTGGTAAATTATTAAAGGCCTAGTTACAAATGACGCTCAAACCTCTAACAATACTAGCAATAACGCAAAATCAACTTATTTTTACAAAGTAACTCATTAAACGCTATAGCAAACACAGATCCAAATACTTCAGAAAACACACCGGCTGATAAAACTATCTTAACTATCCCTCAACTATCCTCTCGATGCTTCGCTGACCCTGTATTTTTAATCTACCCACGTTCTAAATAATTTGCAAAGCTTTTCGTTCATTAATTTTCCCAAACGTGAGGCGCCCTCTAGCTAACGTCCAAATTACAACATTAAAAATATAGTTTATAACTATATGTGGCTATTATTGTATTATTGCTTTTGAATTTAATTAACTTTGATACCTTCAAGGCCTAAATGTTCTTCGAAAGCTTAGTTAATTACAGTTTTTGTTTTCCACCATATACAGACTGACATGACCTGGTGGTTATGGGTTAGGGCACTTGACTCGCAATCTGTGAGTCGCATGTTTAACTCTTGTCGTTGAAAATGTTCGCCCTTTCAGCTGTGACGACGTTATAATGTGACGGTCAATTCCATTATTCGTTGGTAAAATAGTCGAATAATTGGCGCCGGGTGGTGTTGACTAGTTGTCTTCCCTTTAACCTATCACTTCAAAATTTGATAGTCCTCAAGTAATTAAACGCGAAATGCAACAAACAAACAAAGAAACCACAACGTACACAGAAATTTGAAATTATAAAGTATATAAAACCAAACCCACGCACATCCTGTTTCATTAAACCATTCGAAACAATCACAGCAAATTCTTGCTTTTTTCTCCCACTAATTAACTAGTGAATAGTTAACGTTACTGTCCAATTTTAAAACATTTTCACGTGTTTCAGCATATAATAAAGAAAATTGTTTTAAAAAACCCAAGAGATAAGTGTCATATGTAAATTTATTCATTGCTAACATCAGAAAACAAACCAAGATAATTGAACCAATGCCCTTCTTCGATAAAACTGTCGTAGTTACGTCATATTCACATTGGGGAATAGGAGCCAGGCAAATGTAATCCATTAATTGCTTGTGTTTTTATAACTGTGGAATATTTCCACTGACTCTTTTATTGCAAGTTTAGTGTGGTTGAAATATCTTCTTTAGTTTCACTGACATGTTCTTATAACTAGCCCCACTCACTCCCACGCAAAGTTAAACGCAGCCATTCTGCTACATTGATGTCTGGTTGAGTATAGGAACAGACTAGACAGTTCTGATAAACGAAACTCGTGAGCATGCGCAGACCCCTGCATGGTAGTAATGCGCCACCCTTACAAACATATATACACTTGTTTTTGTCTACCAAAGGAGCGCCTCTTATCATTATTTTACACTATATTCGCAACTTTCAAAATCTCGGAATGTATGGAATACATTAACTTAACTATTTACGAAAAACAAAGTAAATGATTTTATGTATTATGTTTAACAATTACTTTTTTAAATAATGAAGCTGCTAACGAATTAATATTTTACGAGCCATTGCAACAGACCTCTGATAAACTAAAAGTAAAATTAAAACCGTTATGCTCTTATTCATTGGAATATAACGAAATGCTTCTTTCATCCCCAACTGAGTTTTTAACCTTTCTATGATGTATAATGTAGCAATTTAATGGATGTAACTTTGGCGCAGTAAAAATTGTTATAGATTAATGACTGGAGTTTTATTTCTTTTTTTTTAAGATTCTATCTATAATTATTTAAGGAAGTGTACAGGACAAAAAAATGGTATCACCTTTTAGATTAGGCTAATAAAAGAAATAATTATTGTTAAACTCTACTCTGATTAAGTAAAACGGTCTCTAGAAGATGTTGTTAATACTTACAAAAACAAGCTGAACACAGCAACACACCACCAAGCTCAGTATTACACCCTTCATCGTTCGAGTTTCCTCCACGTCAGAATAAGTTCAGCGCGAGCTCATATTACGACCGTAAGCTCGGAAGAGCCCATTTCAACCGAAAGGTCATTCACCAAATGTGATTGGATGCTTCAAACATCTTTGTTATAATGAGAAACGAACTTTTAGAGTCTGATAAGCGAAAAACGCTTCGTAGATTAGCAGACGATTAGTTCTGCTGCTGGGACTTAATTTAAAAGTTCGATATATACTTTAACAAAAGCTTCTTTTAGAAATTACTTAATAAGGACTTTATTTAATATTTATGCAATTATGTGAAAATTAAATCCTTGAATTTGGCCTAGGACAAGATAATATCGTTTAGCTTTATCATTCTCTAACAGAGAAATATGCAAGTTACATGTTTATTAGAAACAACATTAAAAAAATCAGGATTGTGTATTGTTTTTGAAAAGGTGATTATATATGTATTGATTTATCAGGGAAGATTATTGAAAGGCAAACCGTTAAACAGTCTTCTAGAGAAACAATTAAACAGTGTATAAAACAAGAGTAGTACATGTAAAACCGTCGAGGAATATGTCTCTTAAGTGCGTATAAAAATTGCTAACGGACACACATCTAAGCAAAACAAAAAAAAACGTGTAAAACGCTAACGAATCTAATATAACAAAAAAATATATTTGTGACCATCAGTATGAAGAAATCGTTATAAAAATGGCGTTATGATGTTAAAGTTAGTATGACATAAAAGTTTGTAAAACCACAAAAACGCATGAATCAGATTTTAAACAAAATCATAAACACCAAATAAGTCAATCCAAGCAAGGATGACTGTTTCTAGATTTTCTTTGTTCGCCCCAATGAAATAAGTCTAAGAAAAAATGTTCTTATAGAAACCTCCATAGATAAAGTACATCGCACGTACATTAGCCCAGTTAAATTATCTATATTTTAGTGGCGTCTCCTAATGTAAATAAAGAAGGCCTTTCGGGAAATTTCTTGGCTCTGTTCCATATGAAAGTTATTCTCAAAAGTCTAGGATTCACCATGTTCCATTTTTATTATTTTTCATTATTGTGTGAAAATGCCTTCAGTTTCAAATGTTAAGAAATAATACGTTACCACTAGTTACAACTTGAATTTATTAGCAAATACTAGAACTAAATTTTCGCCTACTCAATCAACGTGTATGAAGTGACAGTTGGAATTTTCTAACGTAATAGTGAAAATCATCCTTTGTAACAAATATAGAGCTGACCAAACTTTATTTATTTGAACGATTCTCATACGATAACAGAGTGGCGAGTCCGTGGGCGCTCACAGAAATATTTTCAGGGGGGGGGGGGAAGTGTATGTAGGAGATCAGCGTTTACAGTGTAAGTCAACAGACTAAAATAATAGGTGTTATTTGTGCTTAAACGCAAACACAAATTTACAGTTTTAATAAAAATTACTAAAAATATTTAGTTTTAACTACGATGTTAAGTTTACATCAAAATACGTGCATTTTTATGAAATGTAAGGGGGGGGGGCACATATCTCTTCTTGCTCCTTCCTGCGGGTGCCCATAGGCGGGTCCTAGTAATATTGTCACAGGCAACATATTAGTATTTACATATTTAAGTCCGATGGTTCAGGAGTAAGTGTGAGGATTATAACGCTAAAGATCAGGTTTCGATAACCACAGTTGGCAGAGAATAAATAACCCACTGTATAACATTGCGTTTAACAACATAACAAGCTTCTTTTTCGTCATCCTCCTCGGTGATTCAGAGGTAAGTCTGAGGGTTTATAACGTTAAATATCAGCTTTCGATACCAATTGTGGACACAGCACATATAACCCATTTATGTATCTTTGCGCTGAAAAAAAAAACACAAAACAATTACATAATTGATTAACTGCGCATTATTGTCCATTTATCCGCTATATTTATGATTCAATATTTATATATTTAACACAAACCTTTCCAAAAAATAAATATTCAAACAGCTAGATATTTAAATAATTTAGAGCCTAAGGACACAAAACGTTGAAGACAGCAGCCTTCAGTGTTTTTTGATGGAAGTACCATGGCCACCAAACTGAGCACGATCAACAACTAAGAAAGTAGTTACAGACAGGAGATGTATGGGACCAGTTTTTTAATAAAGCGCGAATAAACTCACTGCAAACTGTCTTCCATAAAACTTCTATCCAAGCAGTTTCTGGAGCACATTTCTACTGAGATTAGTGTTCCCCAATAAATGTTTGCTCCCACGGTTTAGTCATACAGCTAGAGATGCTATAGTTACATCGCTCCCAAGAGGCAGTCATAAGAAAACATTTTCTAAGATACTCACATGTGTACGTAATGCGAGATGCTGAACCTGTCAAGTTTCACTGCACGTGTAGTATCAGGATGGCTACAAGGTTGTTTGGTTAAATTCTTTTAGCACACACTTTACCAAGCTATACTATGAATTTTTTTATTGGTACAAGATACACCCTCGTTGCGTAATATGTTGTTTTGTGCTGAAATTTTAACTACAGCCTTTTATAATTAGTAAGTAATTAGCAAATACGGTAGTTTATTAGATACTGTTGTAGGCTATTTTTCATTCCAAAATTACGTATTGTTGTTTGGCCAGAGGAATATTCGACGTCATTAACGTATGAAATTATATTCAGTTTTTTAGAACAAACTATGTAACATAAAAGACGATTTAGGCTTAAGAAGATTATTACTGAGTTTATCAGTTAGTTAGACAATGGGCTATCTGTGCTGTGCCCACTACGAATATCGAAACCAAGTTTTTAGCGGTGTGAGCTTTCAGACTTACCGTTAAGCCACTGGGGGGGGGGGGTCAGTTTGCTAAATTTTGAGTTTGTGTTTACGACGAAGTATCATAAATACAAGAATAGAGAATTATTAGCAAGTAAGGGAAATTGTTGTATTAGCGACTACTGTGTACTTTGATATATCAGTGTTCATTATGTAAGCTAATTTTTAGAATTTGTTGTTAAAGAATTAAAACACTTTTGTTATCCTTGACTGAACTGGACTTTGCATTATTCTTTTATGTATATTTTAAAAACCCACGAGAACTAGCTCAACAACAGAAACCGTTACAACAATACATATGGTCGTTTGTTAATTTTCCGTATAATTTCTTTCGGATGAAACTTTAGCAACACAAGTCCTTTCTTAAATAAAACTAGTTTATTCTTTCTTAATACAACTTTGCAATACACTTAATTTCCACAGTCACTTTAACTTAAACACACGCTATAATTCACAACGATTCACGCATTTTATTTAGGGTCACTACTGCACTTGACTCAATTATCCGTCTCTATCTCTGCCTGTCTGCAATTATCTATCCGTCACTTTATTTGCCGGCTTATATATACAAAATAGAGGGCGTCTGGCAAACACTCGAGCCTTCAGGAACCTCTGAGATACTCATTACGTGTTACCAGTGTCATGTGACTTCCGCTGTCGCAACAATATAAAGAATTAAACTATATGAAAGTAACTTTCCCACAAATAGGTTTGTTCAAGGTTCACTTCTTTCAGGAAATATAACAAGTCATTATCTCGAAATCGCAACATATAATATTAGAGCTGTTCTCCGTGTGATAAGAGTCTTGTTCTAAGCACGTGGTGCACCGAAAATGTGCCATCCAAAGGGGTGCGGAAAGTCAGTATGGGGCGTGCAACTATGACTATTGTTTGTTTTGTTTGTTTGTTTTTTGAATTTCGCGCAAAGCTACACGAGGGCTATCTGCGCTAGCCGTCCCCAATTTAGCAGTGTAAGACTAGAGGGAAGGCAGCTAGTCATCACCACTCACCGCCAACTCTTGGGCTACTCTTTTACCAACGAATAGTGGGATTGACCGTCACATTATAACGCCCCCACGGCTGAAAGGGCGAGCATGTCTGGTGTGACGGGGATTCAAACCCGCGACCCTCAGATTGCGAGTCGAGCGCCTTAACCACCTGGCCATGCCGGGCCCAACTATGACTATAGGAGAATATAAATTATATCTGAAAGTACACATTTAAAAATAAAGACATTTTTAAAACTATAGTACAAATATCGTTACTGTTAAGTGGTATTGTAACAACAATTTACATAGGAAAATTCATGTACAATATACACAAATTACATGTACAATATATACAAATTACATGTACAATATACACAAATAAGTTAGTGGGAAACAGCATCAGTGTTTTTACTGCCAATAATCTGAAATCTGTAAACCACGAAACAAGGTAATTGCCCTTCAAAACGTTAACTGTTTCCCTTATTGTAAAGTGGAACCGAGTTGAGAGGTAACACTAGTCAATCGCTGTTTAATTAATATTTCATTCCCTTTACTTACCTAATTAATCTTCCATTTTATTTATTCTTTTATCTTTGTGTGTTTGTTATTTTTACCGCTAGCTAAAGAAGATTTAAATAATTCAGCATAAAATAGCCAATTACGGTGTTTACACATCACAAGTGCAACGTTTAACAATTTCATTTTATTAAAAGCATTAAAAAATCAGGCAGTAATATCCCCTCATTTAATCAGAGTAATCGTAGCGTGGATATACATTAGATACGGAAAACGAGAAGCTCTAATTATCATATTATGATTTCCTCCCCCCAGTGGCACAACGATAAACTTGATGACTTACAACGCTAAAAAACCAAGTTTCCATACCAGTGGTGGCCAGAGAGCAGATAGCTCATTATGTAGCTTTGTGCTTCAACAACAAACAAACAAATCATATTATGATATTCATAAGCTAATAATATGGGAGTGTAGCTCGTAGTCATGGTTTCATTCCACACAAATAAACCAACGTGGTTGTTGATTGGATGTCCGAGATAGCATAAGATTTTTTTGTCACATTTATCAGTTTGTTAGTTTCAAGTTTTGAATACTGGTATACATAAACTGTTGGTGTTGGACTCCAAAATGTTTGGAGTTGATTCCAGAATTGATTATTAACCTGAGAATCGACTCCAAAAGCAAGTAAATTAAATTCCGATGCTGTTAAAAAAAAAACAGTTATGGATGACCTGTTACTTCATAATGTGGTACAGGAACATCGTCAGATTAATATGTTTTGCTTCAAGTCTAGAACGTTGTTTTCGGGATGAGCTGGCCAGACTTTGAAAAAAATACTCTCGCTAGGTACCTAAGAGTACAGAGATATTTCTTTTCCATTTTCGTAAGGTGGCTGAACTTTGCCCCTTTAGGACTTCCAAAATCGTGAAGACATGTCTTTCGAGGGGAATTCGGCAGCCTTTGGTATATCTCGTAAAGTAGGAAGATGGATTTTGCCGTAAAACAGGAAAACTGACAGTGTGAATGTGAACTTATGAGAACCTCAACATTATTCAGTTCGACCACTAATAATCTTAGTGTACACTACCTAGAAATACATGCACTGAAGATGATACTTCGGGTCCAAATCATGTACAAAATTTCGGAAATCAGAGTCATCCACAATAGCAAGTGGCCGCATGTCCTTCATTATGAGCTCCAGTGATTATTTATCCAAATCCTACTCTGGAAACCTTGTGGCTGAAATACAAAATGTAAAAGAATACCCATATCTGATATGACAAGATTCTTTGATGTGGCCTTAATCCATGTACGCATAAGGTGGTCTCTTTCTCATTTTTATGTAAAATTTTAAGTACTGTAACACAGACTACCGCATTCAAATAAGAAGAAAAACTTGTATATTTACTGTGCTTTTATTTTTACCAATGTTTTATTACCCAAAAAAGTTTTACACAAATGTACACTATGCTTAAGTGGTATCCCAGGCCATAATTCATCCTTGTTATTAAAATTAACCATAAGAAAATAAATGTTTTATATTTTCGAAAACAAGGTGATACATTCTTGCACCATATATTAGCTACCCCATTAATTAATTTGTATTTCCTTTTCGAAATTTCAATTTTCTTTCAGTTCAGCTTGGACGCAGAGAGTCGCTCAAGTAAACAATATGGTTTCTTTTTATTCTAGTTAGGTGTGTTTTCTTTTTTGGGGGGGGGAGAGGAAGCTTCATGGAACGTCTTGAGATAGACAACTGCCTCTTCTGTTTACGAGTAGGGTAATGATATAGTACTGCCACTCTCATACACCGGAATGCAAATGGTTCTCGATCACGTGTACGAGGAGCGTGCTGTGAGCAACCTTTGTTATTGTGTTTTGTATTTAAAGCCAGTTTCTACCCTATTAAACATATTTAAATTTTGAGTTTTTGGTAGATAGATTTCATAGTTTTACATAGACTATAAGAATTTTCTCACAGAATTTGTAAGCTTTTATTTTGGCTCTTATTTTGCACAAGAGCAAGGTTTAACTTTATCTTAACATCTAGGGATGTTATTAGGTTTAACTTTCCTTTACTTTAGCTAACAGGGGAAGTAAACACTGTATTAGTGAGAGAAACATTAAAGGCTATTTTACCCAACTCACTCTGGTTCAACACATCCACATAAATATTTGCCTTTGTACTGTTTTGTATAAGTGTATTGTGTTGATATTTCATTTGTGTTTGTATAATTAAAGATTACTATTTGTGTACTAACTCTCTTGATGGGCTCATTCAAAGTACACAAAGTAAACGGATCTCTACTCCGTAGTATCATATACGTTAAACTTCCTGTTTAGCTGGCACTATCTTGGTCTGCAAGAATCCGTGAACTGGAATGTACTATAAATGTTACAACAAACATTCCAACATAACATAAGTCATGTCACACGGAATTTTACTGCCATACAATAATGTTTTATAGAAAGAAAAACCTCCACCTTCAACTTTACTGTTTCTATTATTTAGTTCAACAAACTAGTTTCACGATTACAGTTACAGTTTATAATATCCTTTAATGAAAGGGGACAATTAAACTTTACAGCTTATAGTTTTTAACACAGATTTATCATTAGTGAATTGGGATAGTGAGCACAATGGTAATGTAAAAACGAGAGGGAATCATCAATAGCCGCGGCACTAGAAATTCTTTGAAGCAGGATTAGAGTAAATTAATCTGAAACCTTGGACGTGATCAAATACATCAATCGAAAGGGTTCGATATCCTGAGTTCAAAACTGTAATTAGATCTCAAATCGGTCAGAGTTGACTGAACTCCAACATTTAATCATCTAATCATCCTCCAATCAAATTAAATACTATTTCTCCAACCTCTTCTGATGTTATTTCTTAGCTGATCGTCCCCCAATGGGTCAACGATAAGCTGATGGACTTACGACGCTAAATTTCGGAGTTCGATTCACCGTGGTGTACAGAGTGCAGACAGCCGATTGGATAGCTTTGCACTAAAAAGAAAACTACGCCTTAGCTAATCTGTTGTGTGGCTCTTTACTAAAAGCTTTTTGAAAATCTAATTACAATTTGTCCACACGCTTTCAATCATCCTGATAACAAGTAACATCCTCGAATAAAGTTAACAGATTAGTAAGGGTAAATCTCTTTGGTAAATCCATGTTTATTTTATTTTATGATAATATGTTTCGCTAAATGAACTTACAAAGCTTCTCCTTAAAATTTTCCCCAATACAAAAGTAAAACTTAAAGGCCTGTAAGTTCTTGGGCATCTCTTTTCATCCTCTTTAAAAATAGGAGTAAAATTAGTACGTTTCCAATCCCCAAGAAACTGTCCACTGTCTATCGACCTAGCAATAACGAAAGAGCAATAACCTGTTGGTTGAAGCACTCAATTCGCAATGTGGGTATTGCGGGCTCAAATTCCCGTCAACGAACATGCTCGCCCTATCAGCCGTGTGGGCGTTATAATGTGTTGGTCAATCCCACTATTCGTTGGTAAAAGAGTGGTGGTGTTGATTAGCTGCTTTCCTCTAGTCTACCACTGCTAAATTTGGGATGTTTTTTTTTTAACCGCGGTATAGCGACTTATAAAATGGCTGTTAGTTGTGGAAAATCTCAGGAGAAAGACAGTAGAGTGCTTAAACCTTCGCTTTTTTTTATATTTAACTTAATAATATTGATAAGTATATAATTAGGAAAGTTTGCGAATGACGTTAAACTATTTGGTATTTTTATTCGCATTGGAGATGTTGAGGTATTATAGAACGGTTTGATCAATTATTTAGTTGGACAAGTATTTGGCAACTGACCTTTAACTATTGTAAATAAGTGTAAAATAATACATTTGGGTTAGCATAACTTGGATCACACTAATTATATAATCCATGTACCTGGCTATTTCTCGATGTTCATTTTATTCAACTTTTCACGTTTTATTTTTATGAACTGTGATTTATAATTTTTCTACAATTAGTTTTTATCGTGTTCTATATATTTTAAATTCATTTTAGCAATAGTATTGACGTAGCTAGCGGCACCTTTCGGATATATTTGTTATGGCGGTGACGAAAACAGCGTAAATAATAAATGCTTTAAGTTTGAAATTTCTAGGAAAAGGTATTAATTTTGCGAATTTATTATTGAAACGAGATTTTGGATTTTAAATGTAAGTTGACGTACGCTGTGGTGTAATGTGAGTGAAATTAAAAAAAAACACCCCTACTGATGAATCAACGTATTTTGACCATTATGAGTTAGTTTTGTTTTATAACAGTGTACTTAGACCGGTACATTAAATTATTTCATGTAATTTTAGTGTTAGTCAATGTTTATAGTTTGCTACTCTAGTGGTCTTCTCTTGATGATCCTGTGATCGTAAGGCCCGACCGAAGATCAAGAATACTGGCTTGTTGCTTGTGCTTCTTTTCGGTTTCAGCCAGCTCAGGCAACGCTCGCTTATTATTGCACAGGAACGTTGAAAAGTACGCTGGCAGACAGATGGAAAGTCTGACACTTGTGATATGACTAAATCTGGTAGTGGCCTTTATACTTACAACCACTCTTATCCACGTGATTTAATGATTCAGTGGTTGAGGAATGTTTTCATAGAAACTGCTTAACTTGTAACCACATATCTATACTACAAACGAAACGTTTTCTATTACTATCACTGTTATTCTGGAATTACACTGCTACACTAAACATGTTGCAGGGCGGCAAGTACTCCTATATTTTCCTATTTATTCTTATATTTCACAAAAATGCTCATTATTTTTGCATATTTTGTTTTTTTTTCTTATATTTTACAGAAATTCATATATTTTCCTATATTTATGAAATTGGGTAAACAAGAAATATATTAACCTATCTAGATGTTTTTCAAATAAATGCTGAAAATGTGTTAAAATGTCCAACAACTGAAGCTGTTTTAGAAACTTTTCATGGTAATGTAACATTTTAATATTTATTTCAGGTAAGAGTTTGTTAATTGTTAATTATGACAGGAGACGAAACTAAACTTAATAAAAGATGGTTGTCTGAGATTGATGGAAATGGACATGAATTGAAGTTGTGGTGTGTTAAAGGAAGTAACTTTTATCAAGCGAAGTGTACCATCTGTAAATCTAAAATAAAATGTGGCAATAGCTGAATTAAACAAATTCTTCGACTTGAAACAGAATCCCATCATAAAAAAAAACCTGAGTAAATCCCCACTTTTACCGAATCAGACAAAACTCACATTTCAAAGTCAACTAACCACTAGCATCTCAAAGGAAAGCACAAATATAGGGTTTCCAGGAGAAAAAGCAGGACCTTCTAATCAGATATCTGATACATTAACTGGAAAAGGGAAATCCTCAATTCTGACTTACACTGTACCAAGAGAGGATACCTTGTGTGCAAAAGTTATCTGAGCAGCAAAATGTGAATTGTCCAACATAGCTTCAGAGCTAGTAATGTTATTGCTGAAACTTTCAAAGCAATATTCAAATACCCAATAATGACGGGGTTTGCTATTTCGAAAATGTGAAGATACAAGTGGCCAGAAGATACTACATCAGTTGGTACTTTTACAGCCACTACAGTGGTGTTGACTTTTACGTAGTAGTTAGACACCGGATACGATAAGAGAACATCTATAACAGGTCGGATGCCAGAAATCTGTAGAGGATTAGTACAAACCATGTAAACTATGCTGTGAACAAAAAGACCCATGAAGGGGAAAAGATGGACAACTACAGCAGTATTAAATTGGAACACCAGTTGACAGAGTTGCTGTTGATGTGCTTGGTCTTCTATTACATAGTAACAGTGGAAATATATACATGTTGTTGGTGATAGATTATTTCACCAAATGGCCAAAAGTGTAATTAGTTCGCAACCAATAAGCAGAAACCCAAGCAGTGAAACTTTTCAATGAATATTTTTTCAAAATTTGGAATGTCCACCGAACTTTTCTAGCTTCAGCAATGGAACTTTGAATCAGACACAGGAAACTCACCTGTCCCACACACCATAAGGATTGACAGATTAAGAGTTCTCTGTTTCTCGTTTGTGTGGTGTAGTGATTTAACAGGAAAACCAGGAATAGAAGTTTCAAACCAGGTGATTTTGTACTTGTATTGCTCCACAGTGATAATAACAAACTTGTGCAGTGGAAAGGACCTTACAAAATGGATAATGTTGTTGGTAAAAATGATGTTAAAGGTAAAGTAAAAAGTAAAGTGAAACCTACCATGTTAAACTTTTGAAGCAGAACATTCAAAGTTATGTTTAGCTAGGTGTTCTTGAAGGAGCAAGATGGTTCACTTCTGGAAGTTGTGTCTGCAGCTGCAATTAAAAGCATAGATGATACATTCAATGATGCAGTTGATGCTGAGGACTTGTTGGAGTTGGGCAGCTGTACTCTCAAGGAGACAGCGGATGTGAAGTTAGAGAAACACTTAACTGATACCTAAAGAAAGGAAAAGACAGGTGTTTACTCAGATGTCCAATACAACCAAAGTTATCTAACATTCAGCTAAGTAGTGATGAACCCATGAGTTACAAATCCTACACTGTGCCATAGAGCATTATATATTCCATATAATAGGACATTCAAAGAATGATGAAAATGGGTGTCATCAGAAAATTAACTTTATCATATGCAAAGGTTGGATCCAATTGTATGTGCATAAATTATAAGAAACTGAATAACATAGCCATTTTGGATACAAAACCAATGGTTATAGCTAAATACTTGTTTCAGGAGATCAGCAAGAACAGGGTCTTTACAAAGATTGATCTTAGTAAAGGCTATTGGCATATCCCAGAAACTAAGGAGTACGTCCCGAAGATTGTGTGTGTGATGCTCGATGGGAAATATGAGTTTCCCAGGATGCATTTTGGTATGAAGAATGCTAGTGCTGTGTTCATGAAAGAAATGTAGAGGTTATTGGATGGAATGGATGGTGTAGACAACTAAATTGATGATATCCTTGTTCAATTGAACGCTTGGGAGGAGCATTTAGCAGTACTCAAAATGTTGTTTTACAAAATGAACAGATGGGATACTATGGTTAGAGCCACAAATGTGTGATTTATACTGCCAATGTAGAGTTTTTAGACCATCAAATAAGTAAGGGTAAGATTGACTTGCAATAAGTACCATGTAACCAAAATAAGAGAAGCAACAAAATCAAGAACTAAGAGGAAGTTCGGGTCATTTACTGGATTAAGTGGATATTATTGAAACTTCATCCCTAATTATACAGTCATAGGAGTTCCTATTACAGATTTGACAAAGAGAATCACCCAAACACAGTGGTGTGGGAAGAAGCACAGGAATCTTACATGATTTTAATAGATCCTATAGTAACTTGAAAAACTGTTTTCTCGGCATAATATAAATATTTTATGTAAATAATGTGTAGAAGACTGACCAGTGTTCTGTTGAAACACGAAGTATGTTCTCTACAGATTATAATTTTCATGATGTTTAGAAAACACTGTTTGTCAATTAACTATTATATTAGTATAATGTGCTTAAAGATTCTGCTTACCAGTAAACTCATCTTTAGGTTACCATACATTAACAGCCAATTAATTCTGAGGACTATAGCTCCTGACATTGGAAGTGGAGCCTTATTTGTTTGTGCTATCTGTGCTCTGCTCACCACGGGTATCGAAACCCAGTTTCCAGCGTTGTAAGTCTGCAGACATACCGCAATGCCACTGGGGGGGGAGCATGTTGTTACAGGAACATGATGGCAATTGTTCCTGTAGTGTATCTCTCTGGGATGGGGTTTATCCTTCAAAATGACCATCAACCTCTCGTATACCTCAATGTGTCAAAATTCACCAATGATAGAATTATGAGATGGGCAGTGTTCTGGCAGACTTATAACATCAAAAGTTCAGTCTAGTAAGACTCAGAATGTGGCAAAAGTTACAAGATAGTTGTTGTTTAACCATCCTCACTGCCTTTATACACTGTGACAGCACAGTTAATCTAGGTCAAGCTCGAGATTCGAGAATGCCTACGTCAACGTCAAATGAGCTGTCCGCAGGTAGTTGGAGATGTGTCCTATTGGAATATTCAGTATTAGCACACGAAAGCTTGTAAACATGGAGCTTGATCAAGATTTATTTTTTATTTTCAGTTCCTACACTTCAGTTGTGATAGGTCTTTCCAGGACGAAGTATTTTTGGATCCAGGCAACTATGACTTTTACCCACACTCTTAACCAATTTTCTCTGACCAATTGAAATTCTTTTTGACCCTATATTTTGAATCTTGACTTTTTTATTTAAGATAAAACTTGAAAACCTTCTGGTTACCTTGATTATTCAACCTGTTAGTTGACTTATCTGCCTTTTTACTGCTCAACCACAATATCTGTAAAATCATGAAAGGAGCCAGTGGTGAACACTTTTTGTTTGGCTTTAATGATTTTGTGGCGTTTCTTATACAGAATACATGGCTGGGGCTAGCCTGACGTTTGTTTCATCATCACAACTGACGGATGAAAATGTATTGCTTGATGAAGCATCTAACATTTAGGCTTTGGAGATTGTGATGAAAGGTTTAGCTATCCAGACTCCACATTATCCCACAACAACATCAGCAACCTAACCATTACACCACTCTGTACTTGCTACAGAGATAGGGAATATGAGTTCAGAATATCCGATATGCTTATTGCGCAGTCACTTAAATGGAGACCTCGACACCTGACTCAGTGCCCCTTGATATCAAAGAGAAGACGAAGAGCCAGAAAATCAGAAGATCCAAGAGCAAATTTCGTTCACACTCCAAGTATGCCAATAGAAATAAGAGTAAAAGTGGAATAATGTGCCTTGTTGGTGTTTGATAACTAGAGTTATCAGGCATGTGTCCACCTCTGGTGGAACCATCTAATAACATAGCCAAGGAAGACTTGTCCAAACTAAAAGCCCAGGCAAAAGCTAACACGTGGATAGCTCAACAGTTATGGCTTCAAAACTTGTATTAACACCAGAGACACTTCATCAAGTAGGAGTCAACACTGTAACTTCTCCAGTTCTAGTTTTTGCAGTGATTACAACCACACCATGACCACTATGTGTACACTACTATACACTAGAACATCAACTTCAACATCCCTGTGATGGCCCTGGAGGTAAAGGTTGAAGTGATGAAGCTCTTCCCAAAACCACTAAACAAAGTGAAGGAGCAACTAACTGAATCATATAGCAATTTTAAAACAGTACTGTTAGGATCAGACAGCCAGGTGCTTTAAAATCCCTAGGAAAACTGTCTGTTGAGATATAGAGATCCATTAACCTTTTGGGATCCTCTAGTAGAGTAACTCCAACTTCTTCCCTTAATCATATGCAATTCACTGAACTTATATGCATGTATATATTTATTTAGTGACGTATTTTTATTTATCATTGTAAAATGTATGTATGAAACTTCATTATCGTAACTAAATCCTTTAAACAATACAAATATCCAAGGCTTGTTTCTGGCTTGAAAAAGAGCATTCGCTTGAAACGTTGGCAAGTAACTAAATTATTACCAAAGTTTTTAAACGTGATTTTTCTCTAAAAGTATAATTTCTTTATTTTATCACCTTTGCATTTTTCTACTTATATATATATAATTAAGGTATGCATTTGTACAGTATTTATAATTATCATTTATATTTAGGGCAAGAGCCTATATATGTGATTTACTTTTCTACCGTAGTATTTTGCTTTCGTGAATGAACTGGTTTATTGTGTATTTTATGTATTAAAGTTTATATTGTTTTTGCTTAAAAGTCTTAATTTCATTATATGCATTGTTCCATAGAAGGGTATTTATTTATTAATGTTTTCTATGTTAAAGAATCATTATTTTAAAGGATATTATTTCATGTTGTTTAAATGGTATTGTGGTTAGTAATGTATTTTTCTTTGTTTAAGGGTATTATTTTATATAGTGTATATCCTTTGTAAGAGGGTAGTTATACATTGGATATTTGCATTGTTTAAAGGATTTAGTTAAGATACTTAAGTTTTTTGAAATATTTTCATACTTACATGTGTTTCATTGTTTAAAAGTTTCTAGTTTATGTTTTCTATACGAAAAAGTGTCGCTATGTTTTCTATGCTAAAGTTTTCAGGATTAATGTATTGATGCGTAATTTGTTAGAATTTCCCTTATTAAAGGGGTTGGTTATCTTTGCTAAAGGGTATCTTATGAATTGTCTTCATTAAATGGTATTTTCTTTGTTTCCAGATTATGTGTATTTTATTAGTTGTAATTGTTTATATCTTTGTGAAGTTGTTTTTGCTTTTGTGTTTTTAGTGTTGTTGGTAAGTAGTTTCCCATCATGAGGTGAGATTCAATTTCTTGAGTGACGCATGATTAAAGTTCAATTTGAATTTCTTTGTACTTGTAAATTAAGGAAGACTATGTCTGGTTGGAAATAAAGAGGGGAGAAAATGTAGTATAATATGATATTATTTGTCTGTTACCCCCTTAGTTTAGATGTTGTTGTTTTTAATATGAAAGTATTGCTTTTCAAAATTTCTAGTTTGAATGCAGAAATTCATTCAAGTAACATTAACTTCCCATGTTCTGAAACCATGCACGATCTGAGTTCACTACTTAGTGATTAACCAACATTCCTGTAGAGAAAATAGCACGTGACGTCCAGAAATAGAGAGCTATCCGTTCTATCAGTGAAACAGATGAAGGTCATGCAGCAGAGCCATAAAGCTTAACTCACAATGGGTACATACCTTGAATGTGAGATGTGTTTTGTATACAAACTTGGCTTTGTTTGTATATATTATTTTTGTATTTTAAGCCAAATTTGCCCCTATAAGACAGAGATATTTTTTAAGGGTTCCAGAGATTTTTGTGAGAATAGTTTTGGTACCTTTAATAAACTAAGAAAACTTTCATAACTTTACAAGAATATCTTTCAGATTTATATTAACTTTTAGTTAAGTCATGTATGATATTATGGTATTTTCAGGTAAGACTGATTTCTTGAAAAGTATCAAATATATAAACCTGCAAACACCAGCAGGTTCAATCAAGAAATAAGCAGAGTATTCTGTGTTTGATAACTTGACTAATGTCTTGAAGTATGAAATAGCGAAACTGAACAAATGAATATACTGTTACGACAGCGGGAGACAGCTGATGAGTTTCTCGAATGATCGGGGAAGTCCGAGTGTGCTCGAGATGCCCTCTTCGTTAGTATATAAGCCTGACAGAGAAAGCCAGCAGACAAGAATGAACAGAGAGCAGTAGTTACTTTGAATTCCGTGTAATTTATGATTCTGCTAGTTTCGAGCTAGTGAGCCATAAAGTGTGTGTTTAGCACTCATCGAAAGCGAAGTTATCGAGATTGTGAATCGCTGTGACTTATAGCGTGAATTATAAAAGTTGTTAAGTTTAAAGTGACATGAAACGTACTGATTGTGTAACTACTGTGTACTAAAAGTTTGTATCGAGGAAGAATAAACTGGTTTAATCAAGAAAGGACTTGTATCGCTGAAGATCCTCGGAAAGAATTTCTACCGGAAACAAACAAACTAGCAGATACGTAACAATACATTATTATGATAAACCAAACAGAAAATAGAGTCTGCATACTTGTCAAGACAAAACCACAGTCGATTCTACTGGAGTGTGTTTAGCACCAGAGTTTTTGCTTTCTTTCACTAAATATTAAGCTCTGTAAATTTAAAACACGGTAATTTTGAAGTAGATATTCTCGAAAATCTCCAAAAAAAAAAAAAAATAGAACTGGTTCAAAAAAGTACACATTAAATCAACGGGTATACTCGTTTTATTTGTTCAGTTGTCAGCATCACCTTGTGCCCTTGTTCTTTCATAGCATTCGTCTGCACCATTTAGTCAAGGTCTATTCATCAATCCAAAATAGTAAAGTTCCAATCCTTTCAACCTGGATGATTATATGCTACTATAATATCCTATTGGGCAAAATAAACATAAGTTACTATAAAGAAAACAATGAAACTAAAACAAAGCAATCGCAACGACTTTCTGAACCATGTGTTTATGCTGAAACTGAATGCAAACCAGGTAAATGATTTTTTAAATCTTTATATATCTAATGCAGGTAGAAAACATATGACATGCTTGCATATCACACATTCCCTCCCTTCTCTGTTTCAGGCTTGTGCTCAAGCTGAAAATTAAATTTAACTTTAAAACCAATACCCATTACTACCGCGACATGGCCAAGGAGTAAAGAACGTATACTGGTGAGTCACACACCTACTATTATCAG
Source organism: Limulus polyphemus (assembly GCF_000517525.1). Taxonomy (NCBI): domain Eukaryota; kingdom Metazoa; phylum Arthropoda; class Merostomata; order Xiphosura; family Limulidae; genus Limulus; species Limulus polyphemus. The sequence continues at coordinate 102,441 of NW_013666591.1, read as the reverse complement.
AGAAAACAGTTTTTAAAAAAATATTCTAATATTAATATCTTACTATTTCACATAATACTAACACATTGACCAATCATGGTGCTGCCACCTATTAACTCTCTTTAAAATAAGGATTCCTGTAATTGAATTGTTTAAAATATATTGCCCATTGTTGAACGATTTAAGAGTTTGTTTGTTTGTTTGAAGTTAAGCACAAAGCCACACAATGGACTATCTGTGCTCTGCCCACCACAGGTATCGAAACTCGGTTTTTAGAGTTGTAAGTCCGCAGACATACCGCAGACATTTCTATAACAAAAACATTTTTCACAGTGTACTAGACTGATTTTTACTAAGATTGATAGTAAGAATATTTGTCTGCCATACTGTTCAAAGTATTTTCGCATACATTCATAATGTGTTTAAGAAATATGTAAACGTTCTTACCTCAGTTTTAACTTAATCATTTTATAAATAGACCTAAAGGTAAAATCACATTCATAGATAGGTGTTACATTTACAAAATTCCTTGTAAATGTGGTCTAATTTGTATTGGCTAACCATACAGAAATTTGAATTTTAGATCTAAAGAACATAATTCAGCCGTAGAAAAACGAAAATTAAGTGAATCGGCTTCAGCAAAACATACAGCTAATAATCCTTGTTCTTGTAGTGTTAATTGGAATAATATTCAATTAATTATTATAATAATTATGAAATAAATACAACACAATTACTAGAAATATTCAATAATTTGATTTAACTTTAACAGAGATATTGGTCCGGGGGTTTTAGAAATTGATTTTTGGGAATCCTTTTTTAAAGAGATAATAGGTAGCAGCACCGCATGTCAAAAGATCGGGAAATGTGTTTGTATTATGCAAAATATTAAGATATAAATATCTGAATGTTTCTTCAATTGTGTTTCCTTTCTAATGATGGTGGGTCTGTAACCCACTAAAACATGTAGACATTTTTAGAAACTGGTGCCTTTAACCGTTTTAAAGTATTGTGTATTTGTAAATGTTGTTTAAACAGAGTTATATAATAAACAAACTAAGATACTCGTCCTTTGTCTGGGTTATGAACTTTAAAAAATGTGTGGATAGATGTTATGATAAATAACACAAAAATTCTAAATTTCACACAATTTATTTATAACATGACATATTATTATTATTGTATTCATTATATATTCCCCAAATGTTTTGTATAAGCCTGAAGAACTAGCTATGTATATGCTTAAAACATGGTATACACGGTGCGATGGTCAGGGTGACTTTGTAGGAAGAGGTAGTGGCGGTAGGAATGCTTTCTGTTACCCGCTTTCAACACGAAGCTCTTAATGTCCTTCCACAGTGTTTCACGTGATTAATTAATAAGCGGTAATTGGCTGCAGAAGTGTCTTACAGATCGAAGTTGAGAGGTTATGTGTCAAAGTAAGAAGTTGGTATAACTCAAAACATGACTCTTCGTGTCAATTTTATGGTGATTGTTGGAGTAGAAACTTCAGCTGAGTTTATGTATTATTGCAATAGTGGTGGCTATTTTTTTATTGCATTCTTCCATAGAAAGTATTAGCACACTCTCTTAGATATATAAGACGTTTGTGTACCCTCCCCAAGCTGTGTGTATGTTGTGTTATAAAAAATGTAATAAAGTTATTTATTTCAGTGTAAGGACGTGGAGCCATCTATGAATGTAGTTAACGTTAACTTACGTTAAAGATAATAAATGTCCAATAACAGCAATAATGGGAGGTTAAAGGGTTATGAATAACCATTAACACACCCCTTATTCCAAACTATCATCCCAGAAAGTTTAGCTGAGATTGGCCCAGCGACCTAGGAGTAGTTTAATAACGGACAGACAGACAGAAACACACACACACACACACACAATATATATATATATATATATAATCAAAGAACACATTAATTTTACTTCATTATTAAGAGCACTTACACATCACCTGAACGGCATAAATCCTTTAACAATTAATTAATTACATTAGTTACGATACAAAACCCTTTCATAATAATCTACCTGAATAAAAATGACATAATCTTTTAATATTGTTAAACTCAACCACGCTATGAAAATCCACATTATTAACATAACTGTTAATTACACCTTAATTACGCAAAATAATAAATTATACACTGATAAAATCCTATAACTTCAAGCTATAAATATTCTAGTAGCGTAAAATAAGAAATGCCCTTTACATTGAATAAACATTGCACACATACACACTTACAATCACAAAAAGTAAAACCAAAAAAGATAAAGAATGAATGAAAGAAAATGCAGATATACCCTGTCCATTTTAAGAGTGGATAGTAGAACACAAAGAAAACTAATCACTAATGTAAAATAAAAGGGAAGAAAACAAAATAAGACTATTTAAAATGATTACATATTAATTTTTACTTTAAACAAGATTCAAAGCTGCCTCCCCTTCTTGAGATAGGGGCAGTTTTAATTCGATTCAAACAAATACAAACAAAAAATATAAACCTTGAGCAATGGTTTAATATAACCTACAAATGTCAAATCCTTTAACACTGATTTACACCAATAAAAAGCATACTTTTAATTACATAAAATTCATGAAAAGCCCTGTAATGGGTGAAATAAAAATATTAAAATCTAATAGATTCTCCCTCATATTCGCGAGCTAGTAGTGCCATATTACATGTACCATATGTATATTAATTTACTATACAGAAATTCAATCACAAAATTAAAAAAAAACATCTGAAATGTCTACATATATTAAAAAAACTAACTCACTGCTCCTTCACTCATGGTTGCCCATGAGAAAGAGAGGGAGCATAGTTATTATGTACCAAAAAATGAAATACATACACACACTTACAAAATACCCAGAAACAAAACAAAATCATTAGGCTCCTGTCTTCCACACACATTTATGAGTGAAAAAGGTAGAGGGTTCTCCAAATTAAAATTAAAATACAAAATATGCAGTACATATTATGATCATTTAAATATATGCACGATGCATGCTTACCCCAGAAAGAGGTAGAGGCTTCATTCTGCTCATCTTAACCCCGCCAGGAGAGCTTCCATTGTTGTCATCATTATTATTTGGTGGCCATGGATGGCTTGAGGTCTGCTTAGGCCCTCAATGATGCTGCTTGGTTTCAGATAGCCTGTTTTGCAGGCATAAAACCTCTTTCTCACATCTGAATGAAGGAGTAGTGGCTCTTGCCTCAGTCAATCTTCTTTCCAGTTGTAAAGGGCTCAGACTTTCACCCATTTGGCTGCTATCTCCTGGCAATAGCACTTGAACACTGGAACCTACTATAACGTGTGCTGGTTCATAATCACCTTAGATAGATTGGGAGCTCTATTTTCAGCCCTTTCTGTGATGTCTCCCATGGCTAGTTTGCTGGTAATACCTCAGATGTCCTTTGCAATCTTCTCGTATGTCCAGCCCTTGAGAAGGAGGATTCCTCGTTGATGGTGATAGGAAATGTTGGATGAGCCATCTGATTCATTTGTACTGCTGGCGCCCTGGTCCTTGTTGCCAATGTTGAAGACTTGGTTTCCAGTTCTTTACATCCCTTTAGATGCATCTAGTGCCAGAAACCTTTTCTTGGGCTTAGAGATGTAATGGTCTCATTGAATACACAACCACTTCTGTTGTCTTCTTACAATTGTTGTACTGCACCCTACAATAGGACAAATCATCGAGTCCCTCTTTTCCAACAGTGGTATTTACTTATGATGCTGGGCCACTTGGAGGTTATGATCCTCCAGATGTGATAGTTGTTAAGTCCAGTGATAATGTGATAGTTGTTAAGTCCATTGATTATCACTTGAAAGCCAAGGAATGCCACTTCCTTTCAATCATAAAGTGCTCCACCTAATGATTTTCCTAGCTTTAATGATCAATAATTGAACCATCAAAAGGCTGTTGGTATTTTATCTGTCAGTTGAATCTGTTAGTCATTTAAATTTTAATCAACTCCTCTTCTGGTTCATCGAAGAACATCAGATAAGTTCCCTTAGCTTCTCCGTTGCCAGACAGGTTGGATGACTAGAGATAATCTCCTTGTCCTTCCCCAGTTCATCAGTGTCCTCTTCTGACTGTGTGTAAAGCAGTGCACGAAAGGCTTCTCTGTGATGCATGGTTGAGCTTATTTACATGTTCCACTTACCTTTGTGCTACTTGTGTCTCCTGTAGCTAATATATTAGATGACCAACTGAGTGTCAGGTATAGACTAATCCAGCTAGATACAAGTTGCTTTTGTGCAGATAGCACATGCACAACTGTACTCAGTCACCAAACATCTGTTCTTTTACCATCCAATCATAACACTTCTCTTGATGTGCAGATATTTCTTATTAACTTCTACGGAAATGCTATAGTGCTACTCAAGAAGAAAATTATAGTCTGTATAGCTATACAGAACAACATGCACCATTGTTTTGGCTTACAGTGCCTTGCAAAAGTATTCACCCCCTGCGCTGGTAATATATTTTAGGTATTTTCTTGTGAAAGACATAACTCAAATGGTCAAAAATATTTATTATATTAATCTCAGACCAGTTTCTAAAGATTACAAAAAACAATAGGCGCATTGCTACCCAATTTAGTGATATAACACAAAAAATCTTGAAAACACA